>NC_091166.1:7528819-7558819 GCF_040958095.1 Procambarus clarkii
AGATGTATGTCAAGTTTTGTGAAATATATGATAATGGCACAACAAAATTTATACTAAAGCAGAGATGCAGAACTAGGAAAAAGGGAAAAATTGCCCAAACATAGAAGCAATACAAAGATGCGAGAAACAACAATAGCAGTAAGGAGAGGGGCAGAAAGACTATGACTTTCGGTCATATTCAACAACACAAATATACATACACACACACACATTATTGGAAAAAATTGGAATTGGAATATTGGAAAAAATAATTAAAACTAAATGGGTAGAACACCTGGAGAGAAATGATATAATTTCAGACAGACAGTATGGTTTTCGATTTGGAAGATCCTGTGTATCGAATTTACTCAGTTTCTATGATCGAGCAACAGATATATTACAGGAAAGAGATGGTTGGGTTGACTGCATCTATCTGGACCTAAAAAAGGCATTCAACAGAGTTCCACATAGAGAGGTTGTTCTGGAAACTGGAAAATATTGGAGGGGTGACAGGTAAGCTTCTAACATGGATGAAAAATTTTCTGACTGATATAAAAATGAGGGCAGTAATCAGAGGCAATGTATCCGACTGGAGAAATGTCACAAGTGGAGTACCACAGGGTTCAGTTCTTGCACCAGTGATGTTTATTGTCTACATAAATGATCTACCAGTTGGTATACAGAATTACATGAACATGTTTGCTGATGATGCTAAGATAATAGGAAGGATAAGAAATTTAGATGATTGTCATGCCCTTCAAGAAAACCTGGATAAAATAAGTATATGGAGCACCACTTGGCAAATGGAATTTAATGTTAATAAATGCCATGTTATGGAATGTGGAACAGGAGAACATAGACCCCACATAACCTATACATTATGTGAGAAATCTTTAAAGAATTCTGATAAAGAAAGAGATCTAGGGGTGGTTCTAGATAGAAAACTATCACCTGAGGACCACATAAAGAATATTGTGCGAGGAGCCTATGCTACGCTTTCTAACTTTAGAATTGCGTTTAAATACATGGTTGGTGATATACTAAAGAAATTGTTCATGACTTTTGTTACGCCAAAGCTAGAATATGCAGCTATTGTGTGGTGCCCAACAACAGAAGTTGGCCCATATCTTAAGAAGCACATCAACAAACTGGAAAAGGTGCAAAGACATGCTACTAAGTGGCTCCCAGAACTGAAGGGCAAGAGCTACGAGGAGAGGTTAGAGGCATTAAATATGCCAAAACTAAAAGACAGAAGAAAGAGGTGATATGATCACTACATACAAAATAGTAACAGGAATTGATAAAATCGACAGGGAAGATTTCCTGAGACCTGGAACTTCAAGAACAGGAGGTCATAGATTGAAACTAGCTTAACACAGATGCTAAAGAAATATAAGAAAATTCACTTTCGCAAATAGAGTGGTAGATGGTTGGAACAAGTTAGGTGAGAAGGTGGTGGAGGCCAAGACTGTCAGTAGTTTCAGAGCGTTATATGACAAAGAGTGCTGGGAAGACGGTCTCATCCTGTAACTACACTTAGGTAATTACACACACACTATATATATATATATATATATATATATATATATATATATATATATATATATATATATATATATATATATATATATATATATATATATATATATATATATATATATGTCGTACCTAGTAGCCAGAACGCACTTCTCAGCCTACTATGCAAGGCCCGATTTGCCTAATAAGCCAAGTTTTCATGAATTAATGTTTTTTCAACAACCTAACCTGCCTAACCTAACCTAACCTAACTTTTCTCGGCTACCTAACCTAACCTAACATATAAAGATACGTTAGGTTAGGTTAGGTAGGGTTGGTTAGGTTCAGTCATATATCTACGTTAATTTTAACTCCAATAAAAAAAAAATTACCTCATACATAATGAAATGGGTAACTTTATCATTTCATAAGAAAAAAATAGAGAAAATATATTAATTCAAGAAAACTTGGCTTATTAGGCAAATCGGGCCTTGCATAGTAGGCTGAGAAGTGCATTCTGGCTACTAGGTACGACATATATATATATATATATATATATATATATATATATATATATATATATATATATATATATATATATATATATATATATATATATATATGTCGTACCTAGTAGCCAGAACGTACTTCTCAGCCTACTATGCAAGGCCCGATTTGCCTAATAAGCCAGGTTTTCATGAATTAATGTTTTTTCGACTACCTAACCTACCTAACCTAACCTAACGTTTTCGGCTACCTAACCTAACCTAACCTATAGAGATAGGTTAGGTTAGGTTAGGTAGGGTTGGTTAGGTTCGGTCATATATCTACGTTAATTTTAACTCCAATAAAAAAAATTGACCTCATACATAATGAAATGGGTAGCTTTATCATTTTATAAGAAAAAAATTAGAGAAAATATATTAATTCAGGAAAACTTGTCTTATTAGGCAAATCGGACCTTGCATAGTAGGCTGAGAAGTGTGTTCTGGCTACTAGGTACGATATATATATATATACATATATATATATATATATATATATATATATATATATATATATATATGTCGTACCTAATAGCCAGAACGCACTTCTCTGCCTACTATGCAAGGCCCGATTTGCCTAATAAGCCAAGTTTTCATGAATTAATTGTTTTTCGACTACCTAACCTACCTAACCAAACCTAACCTAACTTTTTCGGCTACCTAACCTAACCTAACCTAAAAAGATAGGTTAGGTTAGGTTAGGTAGGGTTGGTTAGGTTTGGTCATATATCTACGTTAATTTTAACTCCAATAAAAAAATATTGACCTCATACATAATGAAATGGGTAGCTTTATCATCTCATAAGAAAACAAATTGAGAAAATTTAATAATTCAGGAAAACTTGGCTTATTAGGCAAATCGGGCCTTGCATAGTAGGCCGAGAAGTGCGTTCTGGCTACTAGGTACGACATATATATATATATATATATATATATATATATATATATATATATATATATATATATATATATATATATATATATATATATATGTCGTACCTAGTAGCCAGAACTCACTTCTCAGCCTACTATGCAAGGCCCGATTTGCCTAATAAGCCAAGTTTTCATGAATTAATGTTTTTTTCGTTTGCCTAACCTACCTAACCTAACCTAACCCATCTTTTTTTGGCTACCTAACCTAACCTTACCTATATATATAGGTTAGGTTAGGTTAGGTAGGGTTGGTTAGGTTCGGTCATATATCTACGTTAATTTTAACTCCAATGCTTCAAACCATGCTCTGAAACTCTCCCTGGACAGATGTAATAAGACCCATTATCACCACACCAGAAATAAATATCTCTTTGATATCCCCAGGGTCAAACTTAATCTGTGTAAACACTCTATGCAAATTAAGGGACCTAGTCTATGGAACTCACTCCCTTGTGAATTGAAAAACTGTAAAACTTTTGCCTTATTTAAAAGCAAAACCAAAAAGTACCTAACTTCATCTATTTAGTTTCCTACACTGAGCTTTAAATTTGCTCTGTACCTAGTGTTACCCAATCTCCTAATTTTTATGTAATATCAAACAACCTTATCATTGTGCTCATTGCTGTCTTCTTTTATGTGCTAGCCATATGCTGTATTGTGACTACCAATTTTTGTCAACTACCATTCAAGCTGTCATTGCAATCAATCTTATATTGTTTCTGCTGCATTGTGCCTACCAATTTGTTGTCAACTACCATTTTAAGCTGTCATTGCAATCAATCTCAGCTACCTATGTGCTTTAATATACTGTACCTATAATTTTCTCTCATCTTCTTTTTTTTTCATTCCATGTAATCTGTTATCATTTTTTTGTCTATAAATTTTGCAAGTATTTACCTCCTTAAAATTTTCTTAGATTAAGGACCTGCCCGAAACGCTGCGCGTGCTAGTGGCTTTACAAGACTGTAATTACCATATTTGTATCCTCACATTCCTTATGTACATTCTTGTATATGCATAAATAAATAAATAAATAATAAAAAAAATTGACCTCATACATAGTGAAAAGGGTAGCTTTATCATTTCATAAGAAAAAAAATTATAGTAAATATAGTAATTCATGAAAACTTGGCTTATTAGGCAAATCGGGCCTTGAATAGTAGGCTGAGAAGTGAGTTCTGGCTACTAGGTACGACATATATATATATATATATATATATATATATATATATATATATATATATATATATATATATATATATATATATATATATATATATATATATATATATATATATACATATATATATATATATACATATATATATATATGTATATATATATATATATATATATATATATATATATATATATATATATATATATATGTCGTACCTAGTAGCCAGAACGCACTTCTCAGCCTACTATGCAAGGCCCGATTTGCCTAATAAGCCAAGTTTTCATGAATTAATTGTTTTTCGACCACCTAACCTACCTAACCTAACCTAACCTAACTTTTTCGGCTACCAAACCCAACCTAACCTATAAAGATAGGTTAGGTTAGGTTAGGTAGGGTTGGTTAGGTTCGGTCATATATCTACGTTAATTTTAACACCAATAAAAAAAAATTGACCTCAAACATAATGAAATGGGTAGCTTTATCATTTCATCAGAAAAAAATTAGAGAAAATATATTAATTCAGAAAAACTTGTCTTATTAGGCAAATCGGGCCTTGCATAGTAGGCTGAGAAGTGCGTTCTGGCTACTAGGTACGACATATATATATATATATATATTAGTATATTTTGGTAGCAGTCTTTCCTGTAGACATATATTATTAAATATGACCGAAAAAGTAAGATTAATAATTCTAACACGAATTTTCTCAATCTTTCGTACATTACACTTCACTATTGGAGGTAAATAAAAAATCACTTCTCCAAAATTCATTTTTATTTCTAGTCTGACGCGACACGGGCGCGTTTCGTAAAACTTATTACATTTTCAAAGACTTCACAAATACACAACTGATTAGAACTTGCGTTTCCCTTATTTTATATCTACATTTGAGTGAGGTGGGAAGGGTGATGTGGCATTAACACAAGACAGAACACTAGGGGATATTAATAGGGTATTAAAAGTATCAACACAAGACAGAACAGAAACAATGGGTATTGAATAGAAGTGTTTGTAGAAAGCCTATTGCTCCATATTTCTTGATGCTTCTATATTGGAGTGGAGTCTTGAGGAGTCTTGAGTAGTCTTCCACAACTATATTCTACCCACCTCAAGACTCCGCTCCAATATAGAAGCATCAAGAAATATGGAGCAATAGGCTTTCTACAAACACTTCTATTCAATACCCATTGTTTCTGTTATGTCTTGTGTTGATACTTTTAATACCCTATTAATATCCCCTAGTGTTCTGTCTTGTGTTAATGCCACATCACCCTTCCCACCTCACTCAAATGTAGATATAAAATCAGGGAAACGCAAGTTCTAATCAGTTGTGTATTTGTGAAGTCTTTGAAAATGTAATAAGTTTTACGAAACGCGCCCGTGTCGCGTCAGACTAGAAATAAAAATGAATTTTGGAGAAGTGATTTTTGATTTACCTCCAATAGTGAAGCGTAATGTACGAAAGATTGAGAAAATTCGTGTTAGAATTATTAATCTTACTTTTTCGGTCATATTTAATAATATATATATATATATATATATATATATATATATATATATATATATATATATATATATATATATATGTCGTACCTAGTAGCCAGAACGCACTTCTCAGCCTACTATGCAAGGCCTGATTTGCCTAATAAACCAAGTTTTCCTGAATAATTATATTTTTTCTATTTTTGTTCTTATGAAATGATAAAGCTACCCATTTCATGATGTATAAGGTCAATTTTTTTTATTGGAGTTAAAATTAACGTAGATATATGACCGAACCTAACCAACCCTACCTAACCTAACCTAACCTATCTATATAGGTTAGGTTAGGTAGCCGAAAATGTTAGGTTAGGTTAGGTTAGGTAGTCCAAAAAACATTATTTCATGAAAACTTGGCTTATTAGGCAAATCGGGCCTTGCATAGTAGGCTGAGAAGTGCGTTCTGGCTATTAGGTACGACATATATATATATATATATATATATATATATATATATATATATATATATATATATATATATATATATATATATATATATATATATATATATATATATGCTTATAAATATATTATATATATACTGATAATTAGCTAAAAATATATTTAAGTAAATGTAAATTATTTTACCTTGCACCTAGATCCACCAAGTTTGTATGGTGTGCATTTCAGTACTTCGGAAATCTGGAACGATCTGGAATCTCTTATCTGCAATGAAACAATACATATTATTGCACTTGCCACAATACCACACAAGAATCAGTACGCCTTACCACACAATCAGTACGACTGTTTTCAGCGAGCCACTGAACACACTGAAGATTGATAACCCAAATGAATTTTTCATGGATATGATACCAACATCAAATCATAAATCAGATGTGATCCTATCCCCACTGGATTTTGAAGAAGCTATAGACAGTATGCCTATGCACTCTGCACCAGGCCCTGACTCTTGGAACTCTATATTCATCAAGAACTGTAAAAAAACGTTATCGCAGGCCCTTCACATTCTTAGGAGACAAAGCCAAGATACTGGCATTATCCCTGACATACTAAAAACAGCAGAGATAGCATCGCCCCATAAAGGAGGAAATAAGGCAGAGGCAAAAAACTACAGACCGATAGCACTAACATCGCACATCATAAAAATCTTTGAGAGAATGCTAAGAAGTAAGATCACAAAATACATGGAATCACAGCATTTCCATAACCCCAGACAACATGGTTTCAGAACAGGGCGCTCTTGCCTATCACAGTTGCTGGACCACTCTGACATGGCACTAGATGCCATGGAAGACAAACAAAACGCTGATGTAATTTACACAGATTTCGCAAATGCCTTTGACAAATGTGACCATTGTGTTATTGCACATAAAATGCGTTCAAAAGGAATTACCGGAAAAATAGGCAGATGGATATACAACTTCCTGACTAATAGAACCCAATGTGTAGTAGTCAACAAAATAAAATCTGGACCATCAACCGTAAAGAGCTCAGTCCCCAAGGGTACTGTGCTTGCTCCAATACTTTTTCTCATCCTCATATCGGACATAGACAAGGACACAACCTATTGTACTTGATCATCCTTTGCAGATGACACTAGAATCTTCACGAGAGTAGGCAACATAGAGGACGCGGCAAACCTCCAATCAGATGTAAATCAGGTCTTTCTATGGGCTACAGAAAATAACATGGTGATTAACGAACATAAGTTTCAGCTCATGCGCTACGGAAAAAATGAAAATATAAAAACGGAAACCACTTACAAAACTCAGTCAAATCATAACATTGAACGGAAAAGCAACGTAAAGGATTTGGGTGTACTGATGTCAGAAGGCCTTACATTTAAAGAACACAATAAAGTAGCCGTCACAACTGCAAGAAAAATGACAGGATAGATAACAAGAACTTTTCACACTAGAGATGCTATACCGATGATGATAGTTTTCAAGACGCTAGTGCTCTCTAGAGTGGAATACTGCTGCATAATGAAAGCCCCTTTCAAAGCTGGAGAAATTACTGACCTATACTTATGCATTTATCTTCGGTTTAACACAACAGGCACCAGACACACGCTAGGCATCATACACACTAGGATAAAACAAACATTAGGCTGGAAGTCAGAAAAGAATTCCAAGAATTTTACTGGAAAGGCTTGCTGTTAGGAAAGGAAGTAATTGAGATGAATTAATGCACAGTATGTCAATTTTGTGAAATATATGATAAAGGAACAAAAACATTTATACCAAAACAGAGATGCAGAACTAGGAAACAGGATTTGTTCAACTGAAATTTCAAGACGGCCAGAGACCAAAAGACACAAAAATATAATCAATATACGAAGAGGCCAAACCCCCAAACATACCAGTAATACAAAGAGAAACAACTACACGGCAGTGAGGAGAGAGGCAGAAAGAAATTTTGAAAAAAAGAATAAACAAATGTAAAGCAGAACAAATATTCTATAAATACAGCAACAACCAATTGCAGGTAAAGGATAATATTCAGAGCTTTTAAATGCATGGATGGCGAAATACTCAAGAAATTGTTCACGACTTTTGTTAGACTAAAGCTGGAATATGCAGCGGTTGTATGGTGCCCATATCTTAAGAAGCACATAAACTGGAAAAGGTGCAAAGACATGCTACTAAGTGGCTCCCAGAATTGAAGGACAAGAACTATGAGGAGAGGTTAGAGGCATTAAATATACCAAATATACTACACAAATATATATACTACACATACACAATACTAGGATGCACAATAAACTACCCTACACAGGCTGAGTATGGTGTGTACAATAAATGATTAGCTAAAAGATAAGAATGAGTTTGTATAAATGGGGTTAAATCAGAGTGGGAAAATGTAAGTGGAGTTCCTCAAAACTCTGTCCTGGGACCTCTGTAATTCATAATATATACAAATAATTTAGACTCAGGTTTGATCAGCAATATTTGAAAATTTCCAGATGATACAAAAGAGATTTTTTTCTGGATTCAGGATTATTTTTTTTATGGCTGAAAACATGTTTTCAGCAATAAAAGAAATACAGTATTGCTGGAACAACCGTCGACATCTTCAAGAGAAAACCTGAACATCTTCAAGAAGTGCCGGACAAACAAGGCTGTGGTGGATATGTGGGCCTGAGGGGCCTGTCCAAGCAACAGCCTGTTGGACCAAGCTCTCACATGTCAAGCCTGGCCTTGGAAGGGCTTGGTGAGTAGAACAACTACCAGAACCCTATAATGCATGTATGAAGCAGATAACTAGGTTGTAGGAGATAGATAACATAGTGATTATAAGAAAACTAAAAACTCACTGGAAGCAATATAAATTACAAGAGTTGATACTCAACTTCTTTCCATTGTACCTCCCGTGTGTCAGCTTATCACTCTACTGCTAATATCACGGTATTGCAGAATATCTGTCTCTACATTGCCAAGGTGTCCAGGCAGTGAGCACCACATAATGCAGTGCAGTCCTGTAAGAATAAGCACAGTAAGTATGGGCATGGAGGGGGTGCAGCAGTGGCTTGTGAAGGGCTGGAGAGTAAATGGACATGCCCAGGAATAAAAGGCATTAGGGTAACAGAACATAGCCCATACAAATAGTAATGACTGTGAATGAATAATTATATGAATGCAATAATATTTCATATCTCAATAGGAATACTAAGCAGGGTGCAAGACAAGGTACTGGTGGTGATAGTGGTTGGTACAAGTCTTCACATCCCCACAGACACCAGTAACAGCCCTCACCTCCCAACACAGTACCCTTGTTCCTTACTCAACACCCCCTTGGACCTTTATTACAGAAAAATAGAATCAATTAATATAATAAAATATAAAATATAAGTGTTTACTTACAATAATACTATCGGTGGAACACAAAATCTTCTTCTTCTTGATAGTAGGTGCAGTTTGCATGAAGGGTTTGTCCTCGCCATGACTGAACTCACGACAAAATGGCCGCTGTGTTGATATGGCGTCAGATGACGCTGTGACGTCACAGGTGAGGGACGCTTTGCGCAATTACTCCCTCGTCGCTTGACCCCATCATTAATAATTTTGTTATTTTTATTATTTTATTTTTATTTATTTATGTACAAGAAGTTACATTGGGGGTTAACAGAGAATATAGAAAATAAGTTGAATTAACATTCTTGTAAAGCCACTAGCACGCATAGCGTTTCGGGTAAGTCCTTAAACAGATTTTTTTTTTAAATTAACAGTAAAATTGATAAAAAATGTTAGCAGGTATTTTACAGCTTTTCTTTACAGGTACAGATAATTTTAAGTAGAATAATTACAGTAAAAACAGCAAAAGTGTTTGCAGGTAATTTGAAGAAATTTTGACACAAAAGCAGATCAGAATGATACACAATAATAACAATACACAATAAAGAAACAAGGATTACTAGGTACATGAGGATAGCATTTCAGGGTTATACATTGGTTCACTGAAGCACAATATGAAGATCATTTCGAGGAAAAGTTTCAAGGAATAATGCAGTAGTATATGCATTGAATACAACAACCATGATATCAGATGATATCTAAGATTACAATGTTAAAGTAATATGGCTTAGGTACAAATATTGGGGGATTGAGTACAGTGTGAAGATAAACCCCATGGTAGAAAACTATGAAGATGAAATTAGGTACTTTTTGGTTTTATTTTTGAATATGGCAGAAGTTGGACAGCTTTTCAAATCATTAGGGAGTGAGTTCCATAGACTAGGTCCCTTTATTTACATAAAGTGTTTACATAGATTAAGTTTGACTCTGGGGATATCAAAGAGATATTTATGTCTGGTGGGGTGGCCATGTGTTCTATTACATCTGTCCAGGAAGAGTTTCAGAACAGGGTTTGCACTTAGAAAAAGGGTTTTATAAACGTAATTTACACAGGAGAATGTATGGAGTGAATTTATGTTTAGCATGTTTAGGGATTTGAACAAGGGAGCTGTGTGTTGTCTGAAGGTAGAGTTAGTTATTGTCCTGATAGCAGATTTTTACTGGATGATGATGGGCTTGAGGTAGTTTGCAGAGGTTGAACCTCAAGCACAAATACCATAAGAATGATAGGGATAGATAAGTGCATAATAGAGTGAGAGGAGAGCAGAGTAGGGTACATAATATCTGATCTTAGAGAGTATACCAACTGTTATAGAAACCTTTTTAGTCATGTGTTGTATATGGGTGCGGAAGGTGAGTCTCTTGTCTAGGAATAGGCCAAGGAACTTTCCATCATTTTTATTGTTAATGTTTACATTAGCTATCTGAAGCTGAATTGCATTTGTTGATTTGTTTCCAAATAAGATATAGTAGATCTTTTCTATGTTTAGTGTGAGTTTGTTGGTTGACATCCACAAGTAGACTTTTTTTAATTAATTGTTTACAACATTATTTAACAGGAATGGGTTGGGGTCAGAGTAGATGAGTAGTATCATCAGCAAACAATATAGGTTTAAGTATGTTAGAGACATTAGGGAGATCATTGATGTATATAAGAAACAGGAGGGTCCTAGGACGCTGCTCAGTGGCACCCCTATGGTAAGTGGTAGAGTGGGAGAGGTTATATCATTGATGGCTACATATTGGTGTCTGTTACTAAGATAGGATCGGATATAGTTCAGGGCAGTTCAAAGTTGTTGTTGTATTTGTGTCTAGCTTCAGACACAAGCATGTTACAGTTATGTCTTAAGGAGTTGAGAGCAATTAAGGAGATAAAGAGTCACTTACAATTAATGTATCAAGTTTGGATACTTGTACACATTTCAGTGCAAGGAGCAAGGCAAATAGTTCAGTCTGAAGGGTAGAGGCCCAGTTGTTTATACGGACTCCCCACTCAAAATATAAGTCATATCCTATTGCCAGGACAACTGAACATCCAGCTACACCCGTTGGGCGCTCTAGGAAACCTTCAGTGTATATGATTTGAGAGAGAGAATGCTCTGTGGACAGAGCATCAATATGGCTTAAGACGTTGAGCTTTGCCTCAAAACAAAGCTGGGACTGATCTCTAATTTGCTCCTTTGATGGAAAGGGAGGGATTAAAATTCAAAAGGGTGTAATTTCCTACAGTGCAGGAAAGTGATATTGTTGTCTCTCTTTGTGCAAATTATAAATCTGATACTTTCTGAGTTCAGTTCCAATTTTATTTATCTATTTGAAACAATGTTTACATTCAATAAAGAAATTCTGGAGGGCTTCTGTGCAAGGGTTAGGATGAGATAGCCTAAGCATTTTTATACCAATTTGACAGTTAATTTTAGTAACACGATAAACAACGCTCGGAATATTAAGTTCCTTTCTCATATTAAGTATCTTTGTGGTATGAAGGCACCCAAGGATTATCCTCAAGGCTTTGTCTGCAATTTTTCAAGCCCTCCAAGCTTTCTTTCAGGATGCCTTAAAGTTAGTTTAGTTCATTTATTATGCACCCCATACCCATCTTGTGGGCGGTAGTGGACAGGGTTGCAGAGACACATTATAATGGGCTCAGGGACTGAACCCCACAATTCATTTAGCTCAGCAAGTTACAATCTTGATGAGCTAGTTACAAAATTCAGTATAAGTCGTCACATCAACAATGGGTTCGAGATCGACCACAAGTACAGTTTCTAAATTAAGCAACTGACATATGTGGAGAGCTAGTGTTACAATTGATATGTTTGTCCTGCACACCGCCCCCCATCCAGTGGGCAGCGGTGGATATGTTACAATCACTTAGTTACTACCTACAGTTAGCAAACTGGGGATATTTGGCTAAAATTTCTGGTAGCTGATCATTTTGAATGAAATATTTACATATCGTTGGTACATTGGTTATAGAATTGTCTCTGAATTCACTATCACATAGTGACGGAGGGTGTGCAAATAATTTTGTTGACACAGTTTGGTCAGATCTACATCAGCAGATAATGAGAATTCCCAGAAATACTTGTAACCGAGTCTAAGCCGAGCAGTAGTAACATCTAGAAGTCTACTGATTTTTTTGGATGAACCATAGATGTGTGGCTTCTCTTGCATGATAGTACTGAACGAAAGTTAATCTCCCCAAACACTTTCGCGTTTTGGGCAAGTTACCCCTCCACTCTCTCCATTTTTTTTTTTTGGACATTCCCTGGTAGTGTGCGGAAATACTGAAAAGTGTATACTCTTTTCAACTTTGTCACCTTAATTCTCGTCCTATGTCTTTCATTTTGGTATCAATGCGTTCGCAATAGAATTCCCAACAGAACTATGTGCATATAATGTCAAAGACAGCAGCGCGCTCCACCCGCCGACAAGATGAATGTAGGCCAAGGGTACCAGAAAAAGAAAGCTGAGCCACCCTCAGGCAACTCTCATTACATTAGAGAGCGTGGTAATACTGAAAAGTGTATACCCTTTTCAACTTTGTTTCCTCAATTCTCATCCTAGGTTTTTCAATTTGGTATCAATGTGTTCGCAATAGAATTCTCTACAGGACTAAAGGCATATAAACTCCAAAAGCCCGGCTTACCATCCGCAACAAACAGAGTAAGCGAGAGTGTGTTACCAGGGAGCGCACAAGAGCAATAAAATGTATACACTCTGTCATTTTGGTCACCCCAATTGTCATCCTAGGTCTTTCATTTTGGTATCAATGTGTTAGCAATAGAATTATCTACAGGTTTAAATGCATATAAACTCCAAAAGCAAGGTGTACCATCCGCACAAAACAGAGAAAGTGAGAGAAAGTAACCCGGGAGCACTCTAGTGCAATGTAATGTGAACACTCTTTTCACTTTGGTTACCTCAATTCTCGTCATATGTCTTTCATTTTGGTATCAATGTGTTCGCAATTGTATCTGCTGGCATTTTACCCTTTGCTTCGATCTGAAGGGTTTTAGGCTCACCACGATGCAATCTGATAGTACCGCAGGTGTATATACCTATCTTCAAGCAGCAATTCACTCATTCAAACCGACTTATAATAGTTATCCATATATAAATGGTAATCTTTGTTCTACCTGTCCTATTCTACCTGTTAACCTGTCATATGAAGAAAGATTGTCAAAGCTTATATTACATTCTCTAGAAAAGCGAAGAATTAGGAGTGACATATAGTAGAGGTGCACAATGGGACGAATGGACATAACAAAGGGGACATTAATGGGGTATTAAAAGTAGCAACACAAGACAGAACTCGAAACAAAATGTAAAAATTGGAAAAATTTAGATTTAGGAAAGAACTGCATGGGTAAATACACTGGGTTTGTACCTTAAGGTTCATGTATGCAATATTACAGAGTTCCAGTTAACTCCCATGCATGCAATCAATTTATGTTATGTTTATGTTTTTTATGTTAAAATGTTTTTGTTGATTTGTTTGTATATTTTCATATGTAAAGAATGCTTACCGTCTTATTCCAAGTTTTATGATAACTTTGCAAGGTTTAAAACATAAAGTTCAACATATATTCTAGTTTTCATACAGGAATTATATGTTAATATAACATCATAATAATGTAATGATGTCGTGTAAATAACGTTATACTGACGTCATATAAATGTTATATTTATGTTATAAGAACGTAAATTGGATAGGTTTACATAAAGTAAACAAAAAAAACTAAATGTTGACTGAAAATTATTTATTCTTAAATATAAAGCATGAAAACATTATAATACCATAGCATTCACTATTATTTTTAAATTTTTACATAAATCTTAAAAAACTGTGTCTGAAGAATAAATGTTTTTAGTTATATCGTTTGGTTTTAAGAACGTCAGATATACGTATTTATGTCAAAAGTTACAGTATTACCTTTGTGGCACCATTTAAAAACGTCCACAAACGTTCTGTGTTTGCTGGGAACCTAACCTATCTTTATAGGTTTGGTTAGGTTAGGTAGCAGAAAAAGTTAGGTTAGGTTAGGTTAGGTAGTCGAAAAACAATTAATTCATGAAAACTTGGCTTATTAGGCAAATCGGGCCTTGCATATTAGGCTGAGAAGTGCGTTCTGGCTACTAGGTACGACATATATATATATATATATATATATATATATATATATATATATATATATATATATATATATATATATATATATATATATATATATATATATATATGTCGTACCTAGTAGCCAGAACTCACTTTTTGGCCTACTATTCAAGGCCCGATTTGCCTAATAAGCCAAGTTTTCCTGAATTAATATATTTTTTCTAATTTTTTTCTTATGAAATGATAAAGCTACCCATTTCATTATGTATGAGGTCAATTTTTTTTTATTGTAGTTAAAATTTACGTAGATATATGACCGAACCTAACCAACCCTACCTAACCTAACCTAACCTATCTTCATAGGTTAGGTTGGGTTAGGTTGCCGAAAAAGGTAGGTTAGGTTAGGTTAGGTAGTCGAAAAAACATTAATTCATGAAAACTTGGCTAATAAGCCAAGTTTATATATATATATATATATATATATATATATATATATATATATATATATATATATATATATATATATATATATATATGTCGTACCTAGTAGCTAGAACGCACTTCTCATCCTACTATGCAAGGCCCTTTTTGCCTAATAAGCCAAGTTTTCATGAATTATTAAATTTTCTCAAATTTTTTTCTTATGAAATGATAAAGCTACCCATTTCATTATGTATGAGGTCAATTTTTTTTTATTGGAGTTAAAATTAACGTACATATATGACCGAACCTAACCAACCCTACCTAACCTAACCTAACCTAATCTATCTTTATAGGTTAGGTTAGGTTACGTGGCCGAAAAAGTTAGGTTAGGTAGTCGAAAAACAAATAATTCATGAAAACTTGGCTTATTAGGAAAATCGGGCCTTGCATAGTAGGCTGAGAAGTGCGTTCTGGCTACTAGGTACGACATATATATATATATATATATATATATATATATATATATATATATATATATATATATATATATATATATATATATATATGTCGTACCTAGTAGCCAGAACGCACTTCTCAGCCTATTATGCAATGCCCGATTTGCTTAATAAGCCTAGTTTTCATGAATTAATTGTTTTTCGACTACATAACCTACCTAACCTAACCTAACTTTTTCGGTTACCTAACCTAACCTAACCTATAAAGATAGGTTAGGTTAGGTTAGGTAGGGTTGGTTAGGTTCGGTCATATATCTACGTTAATTTTAACTCCAATAAACAAGAATTGACCTCATACATAATGAAATGGGTAGCTTTATCATTTCATAAGAAAAAAATTAGAGAAAATATATTAATTCAGGAAAACTTGGCTTATTAGGCAAATCGGGCTTTGCATAGTAGGCTGAGAAGTGCGTTCTGGCAACTAGGTACGACATATATATATATATATATATATATATATATATATATATATATATATATATATATATATATATATATATATATATATATATATATATATATATATGTCATATATATATATATATATATATATATATATATATATATATATATATATATATATATATATATATATATATATATATATATATATATATATATATATATATATATGTCGTTATCTGTAGGGATAACGTTTCTATTAACAATATCTTTCAGGACCCTTTCCTCCGTTTTATGAGCTGTGGAAAAGAAGTTCCTGTAAAATAGTCTAATAGGGGGTATAGGTGTTGTGTTAGTTATCTCTTCAGAGGTTGCATGGCGTTTCACTTTCCTTCTTATGATGTCTTCGACGAAACCATTGGAGAAGCCGTTGTTGACTAGGACCTGCCTTACCCTACAGAGTACTTCGTCGACTTGCTTCCATTCTGAGCTGTGGCTGAGAGCACGGTCGACATATGCGTTAACAACACTCCTCTTGTACCTGTCTGGGCAGTCGCTGTTGGCATTTAGGCACATTCCTATGTTCGTTTCCGTAGTGTAGACTGCAGTGTGGAAACCTCCGCTCTTTTCCATGACTGTTACATCTAGAAAAGGCAGCTTCCCATCCTTTTCCATCTCGTAAGTGAAACGCAGCACGGAACTCTGCTCAAATGCCTCCTTCAGCTCCTGCAGATGTCTGACATCAGGTACCTGTGTAAAAATGTCGTCAACATACCTGCAGTATATGGCCGGTTTCAAGTTCATGTCGACTAAGACTTTTTGTTTGATGGTACCCATGTAGAAGTTTGCAAACAGGACACCTAGGGGAGAACCCATGGCGACCCCATCTACTTGCTTATACATGTGCCCATCCGGGCTCAAGAAGGGTGCCTCTTTAGTACAAGCTTGGAGTAGTTTCCTTAGAATATTTTCTGGTATGTCAAGAGGAGTACAGGCTGGATCATGATACACTCTGTCAGCTATCATCCCGATTGTCTCGTACACAGGTATGTTGGTGAACAGTGATTCTACGTCCAACGAGGCTCTTATCCCTGTGGCCCGTGTGCCCTGCAGTAAGTCAACAAATTCCTTTGGAGACTTCAGGCTGAAGGCACAAGGGACATAAGGAGTCAGCAGGCCGTTGATTCGCTTCGCTAGTCTGTACGTGGGTGTGGGTATCAGGCTAATGATTGGCCGAAGTGTGTTTCCAGGCTTGTGTGTCTTGACATTTCCATACGCATATCCAGATTTATATTCCCCAATAATCTCAGGTGGAGTCCGGATTTCTTGGCGTTCACAGTTTCGATCAGTTTGTTGACCATTGCTTTCAATTCGGCTGTAGTGTCCTTCATTACCCTTTGGAATTTAGTTTGGTCAGAGAGTATGAGGTTCATTTTCGCCAGATATTCGTCTTTTTTAAGAATGACGTATATTGGCGACTTGTCGCCTCTCCTGACAACTATCTCCTTGTTCTCACGAAGGCTTTTAGCTGCCGCTTTGAGCTCGGAGAACAGCATAGTGCTTCTGTAATTGCCTCGATTCTTTCCTCCTTCCGCAATAAGTTCTGCTTGTAAGGTATCTTTGGTAGTGACTTCAGTTGTGTATGTGTAAACTAAAGTCTTTGAAAATGTAATAAGTTTTACAAAACGCGCTCAAGTGTCGCGTCAGACTAGAAATAAAAATGAATTTTAGAGAATTGATTTTTAAATTACCACCAACAGGGAAAAGAAATGTACGAAAGATCGAGAAAATTCGTGTTAGAATTATTAATCTTACTTTTTCGGTCATATTTAATAATATATGTCTACAGGAAAGACTGCTACCAAAATATACTAATATATATATATATATATATATATATATATATATATATATATATATATATATATATATATATATATATATATATATATATATATATATATAAAATATGAAATCATTTCATATTTTCTTATGAAATGATAAAGCTAACCATTTCATTATGTATGAGGTCATTTTTATTTTATTGGAGTTAAAATTAACGTAGATATATAACCGAACCTAACCAACCCTACCTAACCTAACCTAACCTATCTTTATAGGTTAGGTTAGGTTAGGTACCCAAAAAAGTTAGGTTAGGTTAGGTTAGGTAGTCGAAAAAACATTAATTCATGAAAACTTGGCTTATTAGGCAAATCGGGCCTTGCATAGTAGGCTGAGAAGTGCGTTCTGGCTACTAGGTACGATATATATATATATATATATATATATATATATATATATATATATATATATATATATATATATATATATGCAACAATGATCACAAAAACACTGATCCAAGTATGCAGAATAACCACATATGAAAAATAGAAAATGCTTAATTCCCTATCCTCCAACAGTGTGCTGAAATTAGCTGACCGACCGTTTGATGAAATTTCCCGCTTAGTGCTTGGTAAAAATATTGATTTGCTTAAATTAGAAGTACGGGAATGTTTTAAGGTGTTGAACAGCCGTAAGTATTCATTTTCTCAAGCTGTACCCTTGGAATGGAATCGCCCGATGATGGATTATTGTTACACCGCTATGAGATCTGCCTGCACGAATGTAAGTACGAAGCTTGATTCAAAATTAAATAGGCTCATTCAACAAAGTGATTGGAATAAACATGCCAACACTGACTTTGTTATTAATCTCTCTAGTAAACAACTTGATAATGATACGATGACTGCTCTTGGTTACGGTCTGAGTTTCTCCATATCAAATAGAGATGTGAATTATGCAAATATTGCCAAAAGTTTTTGCAATTTGGAGAAATCTAGTGAGATTTCATCTGACGACATCAATATTTGCAAGGGAATGGTGTACGGTTCTTTACTTAAGGGTACTGTGCCTAATTGTCCAGAGAGGTTTATGCGAGCGTTCAAAACCCTCAAAAAAGATAACTCTTTACATATCACTAAAGCTGATAAATCCAATGCTGTTGTCATCATGGACAAAGAAGACTATGTCCAAAAAATGAACCAGTTATTGGAGGACAGAGACACTTACTTACCTGTTAATAGTGACCCTATTGAAAGAGTTATTGCTCATTTCAACAAAACTCTTAAAACCGTGCTCAAGAAAGATAAGGAGTTGATTCCTAAGTTTTTAAGTCGTTCCCCTTCTCTCCCATATCTATATGGGCTTATTAAAACACACAAACCGAATAATCCTGCAAGACCTATTATTAGTTCTGTTGGATCTGTGGCATATAGACTTTCCAAATGGCTTGTCCAAGTCTTGTCTCCAGTAGTAGGTTCCATTTCCAACTCACACATAACAAACAACTTGGACTTGGTTAACAAGTTGTCTAGTTTGAAATTAAATTATGATTTTAAACTTGTGAGTTTTGATGTGACGGCTCTGTTCACTAGGGTTCCTGTTGATGATCTGTTGTCATTCTTACGGGATCTACTCCCAAGGTATAATTTAACTTTGCCTACTAACACCATTATTGAACTTATAAAATTGTGCATTAAAGATAATTATTTCAGCTTTAATGATTCATTTTATAAACAAACATTTGGCATGGCGATGGGTAATCCCCTCTCCCCTGTTTTGAGCAATCTGTACATGGAATGTTTCGAAATAAATATCCTTCCCAGGATTTTACCCTCAAATTTGCTTTGGTACAGGTACGTTGACGATATTTTGTGCCTGTGGCCGGTTAATCGTGACGAAACTGATTTTCTCAATCAAATCAATTCGCTGGTTCCGTCAATTAAATTCACAATTGAGAACGAAGTGAATGGTGTTCTGCCTTTTTTAGACATCATGATTCATAGAATTGGTAGAAGTTTCAAATTCAATGTGTATAGGAAACCTACCAATGTGTGCTCGTATGTACATTTCTATTCAAATCATCATGTTCAGGTCAAGCGGGCAGTTTTTTCTGGTATGTTTCTCAGAGCACTGAGAGTTTGTAGTCCGGAATTTTTCGATGAAGAAATAGCAAATATATTTGAAATTGGGAAGAAGTTAAAATACCCAAAATCGATCTTGGATCT
This sequence comes from Procambarus clarkii, assembly GCF_040958095.1. NCBI lineage: Eukaryota > Metazoa > Arthropoda > Malacostraca > Decapoda > Cambaridae > Procambarus > Procambarus clarkii. The sequence continues at coordinate 7,548,858 of NC_091166.1, forward strand.
TGCGTTTGGTCAAGCAAAAAGGACTTTCTACAAACAGACTACTAAGTCGAAACCAGAACTGAAAAATTCGTTGGTATTACCATATTCTGAGGGTCTAGTAAATCTTGCCCCAGCCCTGAAGAACCTTAATATTAATCTAGTGTTCAAAAATGATAATACAGTTAAGTCCATGTTAATTAAGAACTCGCCCTCGTCTGTAGCAGGTTGTGTGTATTCCATCCCTTGTAATGAGTGTGCATGTGTTTACATCGGCCAGACTGGTAAATCTCTTTCCTCGCGTTTAAAACAGCATTCATATGCTATTCGTACAGCCCAGCAATCCAGTGCATTGTATTTACATTCCAGTTTATGTAATCATTCTATCGACTTCACAGGGGCAAAATGTATTGTTAAAAGTAAGGATTTTGTTGAACGAAACGTGATCGAGTCTGCTCTGATCAAACATTGTAACAACAGCCTTAATGTGAGCCCCGGTATGTACAAGTTGGATCCCTATTTAAGCCTCAATATAGCACGTCAAAACAATATAGCAATCATTTAAACACGTATGGCACTTGGAGATATTAAAAAGGAGCTGCCTTGTATGGGCCAATAGGCCTTCTGCAGTTACCTTCTTTCTTATAATTCCTTTCCTTCACTTATTTTTGGTGGTCAGGTGATCTGCCCAGGCGGATATAAAGGTCTGATCAGCAAACTTTCATTCTACTTTGCTCTGATGAAGGCGAATTAGCCGAAAACGCGTTAAGCATTTTCTATTTTTCATATGTGGTTATTCTGCATATATATATATATATATATATATATATATATATATATATATATATATATATATATATATATATATATATATATATATATATATATATATATATATATAAAAGGGGTGAATCATAGGTATACTCAAAAGTATGATGTGCTTATTAGTGATTCAATTATTATGTTCATAAAACAATAAACAAATAGTTTTGCTGTTATTACACTCTATACACAGGTTATATATAAGTGTCTGCATGTTTTGTTCACCATAACGAATCACTAAGTTGGTATTGAGAGTTGAAAATCAACGAGGAGTAACCGCCACACACCAGCCAGCCACTCATTGCCACTCCCTCAACAACGTCTCTCTCGCCCACTTTCTCCTCCCACCATCCTGTTTTTTATTTTATTCACTATATATAGGCGTTATATATAAGTATCTAGATGTTTTGTTCAACACAATTGTACAACTATGCTGATATAGTTAGTTCAGGCACTAAGAGACGCCCTCACATATTCAAGTTCACACTCACTTATTCATGGCTGCACCGCCAGAGGGTGAAGACGTCGGGCTTCAGCTGTCAGTAGTCGTCTGCCGTTGCTGAGTGGTGGTTTGCTGTGGAGGGTGTGGAGTGCCTGCTAGTCAGGGCTCTGCCTAGCGGGATGGATGCGGCTGGTGCTGGCCATATTCGGAGGATAGGTACTGTACGGATGGACTTTTCTGCTGCTGTGGACTGGCCCATTGTGAAAATTGCTCTCCTAGACGTACTCTATGTCGACGTCCCCGAGCTTTTGGGACTCGAGAAGTTATCGCCTGCCCGTGTTGCAGTGTCGTTTGCCGCGTCGCATGTTTACCAGGAGTTTGTGACTTGCTGGGATAGTCGCTCACTTCCTCTTCCGGCTTCGGCTGTGTCTGTGGAGATTTCGGATCCCTGGAGGCCCTTGACATTTGTGAGTGTTCACGGCGTACCGGTGACCTTCCCCGAGGCGGAACTCATGGCATTGTTTACACGGTTTGGGACGGTGGTGAAGCACTGGTTCAACATTTTGAGTGCGGGCCGGCTGAAGGGGGTCCGGCTTGGTTCCTGCACGTCTGTCATGCGGCTCACGAGCCCTATACCATCCAGGGTTTCGTTTCGTTGGCTCTCTCTGCAGACCTTTTATCAAGATCAAACCCGCATGTGTTTCCGGTGTGGTGCTGAGGGCCACGTAGCGGCCGGTTGCGACGCTCCTCGTGCTGAAGCCCCTTCGATTTTCCTGGAGGATGATTTTCCCCGCTTATCTGTGCGTGGGGATTCCCCGGCGGATCCACGCTCTGTGCAGGTGCCTGCTGTGGTTCCCGCCGCAGTTCCAGCTGTCGCTCCATCTGGGCCTGATCTGTCTGCCCCACCGGTGAGCTCGGGGGATCTAGAGGTGCCTGCTTTGGACCGTCGCAGTTCGATGGTTGTGGAGGTGTAGCCGCATCCGGTTGCTTCCGTGGTGACCTTGGATGGTGCTGTTGGGGTGGAGCCTGCTTCCCCTGCTGCCGAACATGTGTTTCACGGGACCTATTCTCCTCTGCCGATTCCATCGCCCTCGCTGGATACCTCACGTGTGCTGGAGTCTACCCTGCCACCTGCTGTGTCTCTTCCTTCTCCGATTCCGGTCTCCTTGAATGGTAGTGGCTTTTTGCCCTGCGTCGTGGAGGCTGCTGTTCTGCATGATCGTGCTGCCCCGGCTTTGGGGCCGCCTGCCGATGGTTCTTCTGGGGCAACGTTTGCTGGGGGTGACGGTTCCGACGATCAGCGACCTCTTTTTAAGTGCCGTCATTCAGCTCAGGAATGCGTCCCCTCGCCAGACGGAGGCAGAGGAGTGTGATGCGATGGATGATGATGCTGTGGACGACGCTGTGGTGCCTTCTGTGTTGGACGCTGTGCCTCCTGCTGGTGGCTTCCCTCAGTGGGTGGTAGCCCCTGGTGATCGCAACCTTGTAGTGGTGTTGTCGAAGGATGTACGACATGGGGGCCTCTGCTCCCGTTCCGGTTGTGGGGGCGCTGGGGCCCCTGCGGGGACACTCTCCACGGGACTCAGTGTGGTTCCCGGCGTCAAACGGAGTGCGCGCCCGAGTGGGTGGGCCAGTGTGCGGCCCGCCGTGCAACCTGGTGTACTTCCAAGTGTGCGGCCCTGTGACCAGCTTCCTGGGGAAAACCCATCCCTTTCATCCTCCCGTCCGGGGAGGTGGTCGACAGATCTAAGGCAACTGTGTCTTTTGAGTATGATACCCTGGTGCGTCCTGTTCCCTGGTGCCCATCTACCATCTTGGTTCCGTGGGCGCAGTGTTTCGTCTTGGGGGTGCCGAATTCGATGCCTCGGCCTACTGCGACCCCTGGATGTCCGATTCCTGAAAGTGACCAACTTGTTTGGGAAGCTTATTGCTTACGGTTTCCTGCTCGGGAGTACCCGGAGAAGTATGAGTGATTCTTGTGGTTGGTTTATACCTGTGTTATGCGTGATGTTTTCCCTGTGCCTGCGTGCGCAGGTGGGTGTCCTTGTCTGGGCGTGTGGGTGGTGTGGGTGTTGTTCCTGACCCATACATGGCCTGTTTTGTTGTGTTTGCGATTTGTTTTTGTGCTTTGCCTTTGGTATGGGTGTTGGTTTTGTGGTTGTGGGTGTTTGGGGTAATTTCTTTCGTGTCGTTGCGCACGCCCCATGTATTGTGTTGGGGTGGCAGGCGGTGTGGTTGTGTATGTCTCTTGTGTGCATGTGATTATTTTCTTGTCTTGGTAATTGCTTTATTCTTTGTACATATTTTATGTAATTTATGTTCTTGTATGTAGTTTTTGGGGTTCCATGTTACGTGCCCTCATTTGTGTCCGGTTCTGCTCCTTTGTGTGCGGAGTCGGACTGCCCGTGCTTGTGTTTTTCTTTCCACCCCTTTTCTGTTTTAGGGGTGGTTGGCTTTCTGTACATTTGTTAAAATTTTGTGTATTTTTTCTTGTACGTTTTTGTTATTGTCTTTATGTCATTTATTTGCTGTGTGTTTTATGCAGTTTCTTTGCTTGTATCTTGTGTGCTTTCCTGTATTCCTTTCTATGTATTTTATATCTGTTTCCTGTTTGCTATTTGCACGATTGTTTTGTTGTTTTGAATTTGTTTCCAGTGTTCGTTCGGGGTGGTTTGGATGTGTGTGGGTGTGTTTCTTTCCTGGCTCCTTCGTGGGCCTCTTCCCTTGCTCTGTACCACATATATTATATATGCCTTTTTTATGGTGTGAGGCGCATGCTTTTTGCGTATTATTGTGCTCCTCTGTATTTGTCTAATATTCATGTTTTGCTGATGTTCTTTTTGCTTTTTATATGATGTATTCTGTCTATTTCCTGTGTCATGTGGTTTTGTCTTATTTGTTCTGTTATGTGATTTGTACTTTGGCTTGTTTTTTATATCAATAAAAAAAAGTTTACATGCACTAAAATTTCTCCCCCAACAATACCGTTGGTGGTGTTATTACACTATATACAGACGTTATATATATAAGTATCTATATGTTTTGTTCACCACAACTGTACAACTAAGCTGATATAGTTAGTTCAGGCACTAAGAGTCGTCGCTACACACAGTCAGCTAGTGGCTGCCTCCCTCACTCATTCAAGGTCCCACGTAGTAAATTTCTCCCCCAACAATACTGTTTGAAGTGTTATTACACTATATACACACATTATATATAAATATCTACATGTTGAATGCACCGTAACTGTACACCTAAGCTTGTAGGGTGCCCAAAGAGCATAGTGGGCACCCTCCACATAGCCATACAAGTCATGCAGACGACGCCACATCCGTCACCCAAATAGCTCCTCCCAACATAATCCTTTTGCTGTTATTACACTAATACACACATTACATATAAGTATCTACATTTGTGTTCACCATAGAGAACCACTGAGCTGGTATGGTGAATGCAGACAATAACAAGTGGTCACACAGTCAGTAAACGATGCTATCTCCCTCTGTCCTTCAGCATTACTCCTCCCACAGCGCATGTTATCCATGCGCATAAAATCCATGTTATAAGTTTTAACTATCTATCTATCTAATAGCGTATTAACTTTCGTTATATCAACATTTTGACTTTTGTTATTTTTACATTGCTGTGTAATGCACGGAATTTTATATGTGGTGAACAGGACCTCCTCTTACTGCTCATAAATAATGGTGGATGTAAGTATTTTATGGAATATAACTCCTCTTATTCAAATCCTTTTTAAAACTAGACACAATATCCATGTTATGCTTTGCTTTCTCTCTCCCTCTCAATATACGTGTGGGTTGGTGGAAGTTTTTCAGCTATTGATACATTGGGTCTTTATGTTATGTTTTACATTAAATAAAGAAACACACACCAACACCCCCTCATTGCTGAATTTAACTTACATTAAGTGAAAGGCTACCACATTTAGGTTTACATTGAATAAAAAAAACAGCTATTTTTTTTTACCTCAATATATTTCTCTTTTTTATACAAAGTAAAAATAAATGGAAAAGATTTGAAAACAACATATAGACGGACTATACAGGTTTACTTTAAAATGATATTTGGACGAATAAAGTATTTAGAGTGTTACATATTCTCTAGGGAATACAACCTCCCACATAGGGTTGATGTAGTCTTTCCCCTTAATGTCACTGTTAACACGTGAGGGGTGGCTAGGACAGACACCCGCTGATTAGGCAGTGAGGTTAAAGCCATCACGTCGAAGGCTAACGAGTCAAATGCCACACACGGTGTTAAAAGTTTTCTTACCCCCATCATCATCGGAGTCAAGGTCAGACGGTCTGAAACTGAGTGACTGTCTAAGAGAGAACATATACGGACTTGACGTGTTGATCCTAGCAAAATTGAAACCGTCTACTTCATTAATGGATCAGCTGGGTTGGAAGATATGAAAACTAGGGGGGGGGGGTGTAAAATCCTGCTTCAACTATGTTGGATGTTAGAGCGAGCCTTGAAATAAAACCTGTTAAATGGCTTGTACTCAGAGATAATGAACAAGCCAATTTTAAAATATAATATCAAGTCTATGATTTTCCACGTTACGTTATGTTACGTTACATTGTGTCTTACAAGGTCTGAAAAAGTCACACACAGTAATAGAATGAACGGACCATGTTTGCATGTTGGTCACTTTACGTTATGAGGTTGAAAAAAACACTACCATTGAGATAACTGGGCTGTACTCAGTGATAATGAACAAGCTAATTTAAAATATAATGTCAAATCTATGATTATCCATGTTATGTGACGTTACATTGTGTTTTACAGGGTCTAAAACAGTCACACAGTAATGGAATGAGCGAACGATGTTTGCATGTTGGTCACGTTATGTAGGTAGACACAGTTTACATTTAAAAATTATATTTATTTGGAAGACAGAACGCTGATTTCTGCATTACGTTACTTTCTGCATGTTACAAGGGGGCCAAAACAGACACACAGTAATATTTATATGTAGAATAAGATTGAACACTGGATTACGGCACTCGTTACTCTTAAAAGAAGTTATTTGGGGAAAGAATGATGATTGCATGCTGGTCACGTTACGTTACGAGGTGTAAAAAACACAGTAGCATGTTGGTCAGGTTACGTTACAAAGTGTGAAACACGTAGTAACAGTGATTTTGATTTGTTATAATAAAAAGATTGAAGACCCCTTACGACACTCATTACTCTTAAAATGTTATTTGTGCGAAGAATGATGTTACCATGTTGGTCACATTACGTTTCAAGGATACAAGGGTAAGAGTGCGGGGTGTTGAAAATTGTCGTTAGTCTTCCATCCTCTGCTGAGGACGTATGGAATGGGTTGAGCTCTGTGCTTATTCCGATGGAGACATGTCAGTCTTCCTTTTTTTTTTTTTTTTGAGATATATACAAGAGTTGTTACATTCTTGTACAGCCACTAGTACGCGTAGCGTTTCGGGCAAGTCCTTAATCCTATGGTCCCTGGAATACGATCCCCTGCCGCGAAGAATCGTTTTTTCATCCAAGTACACATTTTACTGTTGCGTTAAACAGAGGCTACAGTTAAGGAATTGCGCCCAATAAATCCTCCCCGGCCAGGATACGAACCCATGACATAGCGCTCGCGGAACGCCAGGCGAGTGTCTTACCACTACACCACGGAGACTGCTAATCCTTCGGTTAATGTAACGTTTCGAGCCTCAAAACCTAATGGTGCGTTTATGAACTGAGTCCCTACTGTAGTATTATTATTATTATTTCTGATCATATGTAAAGGCTTTCGCACAGAACAACCGGTTTATCCAATCCTACGTAGTTAGCGGCTATCAACTGAAAGTATTTTAAACTAAAAACTAAGTTCCTCTGTTAATGAATACTCTCCTGACCTTAGTTCTCGAGCTACGTATTTTATTTTAGTACCAACGTGTTCGCAATAAAATTCCCTAGAAGAACATCAGTAAAAAAAAGTCACGAAACGTATAGGGATACCAGCACCAAATAAATAACTACGAAGATGACTCGCAGTGAGCGCCAAACAGCAACAAAATGTTTTTACTCTTCGGATTGTTATCACCTCCACACTTGTCCTACAGCGTTAATTTTGGTATCAATGGACTCGCAATTAAATTTCCAACACGGTGATATGAATATAAGCGTAGAATAATGATTGCGGCCCGCCCGCAAGAGTGTGGGAAGTGGTGAAATTGTTACCCGGTATCGGTGACGGGACGACGCACGGCGCTTTGAAAGTTTATACTTATTTCACTCTCATGACATTATTATTCTATGTACGTCATTCATTTTTGTGTCAATGTGTTCGCAATAGAATGTTCTATGAGCCCGTAGGTAAAAAAGATCAACAAAGCGTAAGATAGAATAGCGCCAAATCTAAAACAACGCTGGAACATATCAGTGAGAGTCAAACACACATGAAATGTTTTTACTTTTGTTATGTTTGTGAACCTTTCATGAACGTATTGTACCATGCAGCCTATTGGTGAGAAAGAGAGTTTCATGGCGCGCAGTTTGAAACAAACCCAAAGTAAATCGGATAAAAATTGAATTTTATACAAATATTTTAAAAGAGGACATAAATTTATGTCCACTTAGCGGGAGCGGGTAGGCGAAACAGGACGCCAGGAGGAGTCCTCAGCCGCAGAAAGTGTTTATTAACAACACACACCGACTATTCCATTGAGAATTAGTAAGGTGAAGATTAGTCACCTGCTGGATCAAGCTGTCGGAAAACCCGACACCATTTACTAATATTTCATACAATAGGCAGATAATATTGCTGCTGTTGTATACACAAGTTAACCTATAGAAAATGTAGCTTGTATTGGAATTTTCCATCAATAGAAAACGGGATATCATTGCCACATAGTGCTAAAAATTAACCAGGTATTCTGTTGGGAATTATTCTTAAATATCGTAGTCTTTGGGCTTTTAATATCATAAAAACATCTCATTTGAATTAACTTAATTATCAGTATCAAAATAGAGTAGATGTGACCCTTCTATCACTTATTGACATCTGGACGAGGAGAGCCAAGGCGTCAGTGGTGAGGGAGGTCAGCCATTGTTAAGAACATAGTGGCTGGAGCAAATTCAGCTCCTATAAATTTTCCTTTTGGACGAAGTGTTATGGAGATCAAATTAGTGCTTATTCCATCATCAACACACAGTCAACATCTATAAAAGGGAAGTGTTTTACCGAAACCCGTTTATCTAATCATTTCTGGCCAGTTAATGTTAAGGGCAAACCGGTTAGGGCACTAAACAAGCCACTAAACACAGGTAATTATTCCTTAGTCCTTATCTAATAATATATAAATGCTTCATCTCATATAACTGCCATATAGTAGGATTCCGGCTTTACAGCTAGTGCTGTAATCCTGGTACATCAGTTACTTGGGGTGCTAGAAGCTAGCCTCTCACAAGGACAATTTTGTGTCTACATCCCAGTTATACCTGGTGGACTAAGCCTGCTGTACAATAAGATAAGGCACCTCCTCAATTTATTTACTAATATATGTAGTTTAATACTGAAGTTTGATTGACTGCATATATATAAATTTAATATAAACCCCCCCTTAATGTGTAAGGATCGATTTGTGAGAATTATTTCTGAAATACAGTCCGTTAATCATCATACAAGTTGCTGTCAAAATATATAAATTAACGTAAATATAAATTGTATATAATTCATATAAATTAAATAAATATAAATCTCACAGGTCGGTTCCCACATGAGTGCTAATGTTGGGATGAAAGAGTAAGGAAACTGTGTGACAACTCAGCGATAAGGAGAGATAAGACAGATCTGTCATTCATCGTTAGATTATTCCTCTGAATAAGCCGAATCTTTAAAGAGTTAAAGTTAAGAGTCTTTAAAACTAAGGCTACTTAGAAAAAATACTTTTCCCAACTATGGTATGTTTTACATTGAATAAAAAAACACACAACTCCCTCATTAAAGAATATAACTTACATAAAGTGAAAAGCCACTGCATTAAGTTTGCATTGAATAAAAAATACATCAGCAATGTTTTACCCCGCTATATTTCTCTCTTTTATACAAAGTAAAATAACTGGATGAGATATGAAAATAGAAGTTGCATGTTGTGAGAGCCTTGTGTGGACTCGGAGATATGATCACCCCATATAAGTTTCTCAAAGGAATGATAAGCTAGGTAAAGACGGATTATGTAACACAAGACATCCATGCAGTAGTGAGATTCCCTTTGATGGCATGAAACGTAATTGAGAGTTTGTGCACGTGTCAATGAAATTTAAGATGAGCAAAAATTTATTGGAGTGCTATTTTAGTCAAGAAATGATACAAAAATTGTGTTTATCGATTAGTGAGAGGCAGGAGAAGAGACTAGGAGGTATGTGCTATGATCACACAGTTAACAAAAAAAATATTAGAATTTGTAGGTAGTGATCACGTTTCCACAAACTCTTCTGTCTTCATCTTTGTGTGGTGCATATTTCACAAAGTCTTTCTTCCTAACTCACCCTTCTTAGTACATGGACTAGCGGCACACCTTTGTTTAAACTAAATCTACACACTCGATAAGAAATGTGAAAAACTATATCTGCATTCATTATGATAGATATGTTGAACTGCTTAAAGGAAGCTTATTTACTAGAAAAAACTTGTAATAGTTTAAATGCCTGTGAAGTATTTACTTTGCTAACAGCA
>NC_091166.1:7561319-7581319 GCF_040958095.1 Procambarus clarkii
AGCTTTATCATTTCATCAGAAAAAAAGTAGAGAAAATATATTAATTCAGAAAAACTTGGCCTATTAGGCAAATCGGGCCTTGCATAGTAGGCCGAGAAGTGCATTCATTCTGGCTACTAGGTACGACATATATATATATATATATATATATATATATATATATATATATATATATATATATATATATATATATATAAATATATATATATATATATATATATATATATATATATATATATATATATATATATATTTTAAAGTTTGTGAGGGTACCACCTCTGGTGCCAATGTGGAGACCCATAGCCTCAGAGAAGAAAATAAAAAGTATTCATGAGGAGAACTTGTGGTTTCTCACTGAACACTAATATTATCTTCTCCTACCACCCCCATTCTTTTGTATGTACACATATATATTTGCTTTATTTGAACTTTGTTACAAAAAAGGAGTTACATATAGGTTACAAAGATGGTTATCATAGGTTGTCGAGTTCCTCCAGCTCCTCAGATGGCGGACAGGAACCCTGGATGCAGTGCACATTTCCCCTTTGTATCGCCACGCTGAGGCGCTGGAAAAGAAAGCTGGCAGCTCTAGGGTCCCTTGTTGTTTCAATGAGCCTAGAACCCAGTTCCTTTAAAATACTGGTAGCACTTTTACCCCAGGCCCCGAGTGTCTCAGAAGCAATGGGGACAAAATTGTAGTGGTGATCCAGTTCTCTATACTTACGCGAATTTGGCTGCTTCCCTGTGGGTGGCAGCGCCACCTGGTTGTGCAACACTGAGGTCAATGTAGGTGTTAGCCAGGGTTGATACGCACGTGTAGTCCCATACCAACTGCTTGCTATTCTTCCAGGGGTTCACTGTGATACTATCCGGGCGACCAATAAGAGCATCAGAGTTACGGGGCGTTAGGTAACGGGGCTCTCTTTTCAACTGGGCATCCAGCTGTGGTGAGGCTCCTCTTGATGATGTCGTTAACTTCACTGTGCCTCGAGTGCCATCCCCCTGTGCTTTGGCAGAGTAGGCCATGGTGGCCATACCTGTCAGCCACCACCTCGCCGCAAATATACCTATATCTGGTGTGGATTGGGGCAGCAAGGCGGAGGGCCACATCAATTCGGAGGGCGTGTGGTGTGAGACGCGTGCCAGTTGCCGACATTGGGGTTGCTAACAGGAAATCCCGTGCATGTGGGGCTGCTACTGCTGTGAGGCGAGCAATGTCGTGTTGTGTTGTTGCAGCACCCAGGCACTCTGCAGCAACTTGGTCTACAATGGGGCCATCCCACCTGGATTGCTTGTGGGCTTTTAGGGATGGTGGTTGAGGTGATCGGCCTGCACGAGAGGCCCACTCTGTGGCACAGCTGTTAAATTGGGATCATGTACACCTGCCAGCTGATGTAAGTGGGCAGGTAGAATTTCCTTCACAAGGTCGTCGGATGCTGATAAGGAGGACAGGAAGGCTGGAACGGCGATTTGCGTTTCTGTTCGAACTCCGAGGCCCCCAAGTCTTACGATATATATATATATATATATATATATATATATATATATATATATATATATATATATATATATATATATATATATATTAATTCAGTAGTGGAAATACTTACCTGCAAGTCTCCCAGTGATGCTAGCTCCAGAAGTTGTATTTCCACAATTCAGTAAAAATGCCTACTGGCTTTACCTGAGTGACAGTTTTATTGACTGATGCTAAATGCTATTTAAATGCGGGCAGTGGTTTGATTAGATAAAATAAAATTGAAGACTGGTATGCGATGAGGCTCGTTACTCAGAGTCCAAGCGAAATTAATAGATCTATACATCAGGCTATATTCATTATTTGTTATGAATATAGAGACACGCATGTTAGCCCCCCCCCCCCCTTTCCTCCACAATCTAGGAGGGGAAAGTAAACAGAGTGCTAGGTGTACAGGGACGAGGTGGGGGGCCTGCTGGAGAGTGGGTATGGGGTGCGGTATCGCCTCATTTAGCCCAGTTATGTGTCAAACTCCCAAGAAGCGAGCCGCCCCCTGAAGGTTCGTTCACCGCCCAAATTATATATAAAGGGTTTACAGCTTTAACTACTTACTGACTGATGAAAGACATACAAGACCACAGGCTGACATGTGCCCCTCTCCTACTTACCAACATACATATTGCTTTAAAACACAACAGTAAATATTCACCCACGACATAATGTTTAAGTTCTACCTGTTGTAAGATAGGACAGACTATCCTTACAAAACACTTGTCAGATTAAACAGTCAGCCCGCCCAAACACTACCTATATACCTGTGAGGGGCGTCAGGAGATGGGGAGGAGGGAAAGGGGGGCAGGACTGGGTATGGTAGCACCTAATGTTGTCATTCAACGCAGTTGAACCTCGACCTTTGAAGAGGTAGCCCGCCATGTTCCATGTGCTCATGTCAGCGATTTGCTGAGACACGCTGTTTTATGCTGGGTTGGAATATTTGTATGTAGGACCTAAAAAGTAGACTACCTAGATAGCTTGAAAGTGAAAACTTAGTAATATTATTGGATTCGTGATAAAAATGTAGATGGACTAACCCAAAACTCTGCTTTATTTTAATTTTGTCATTGTCCACCCTGTCATTTTCCCTGAGAATTTTGCAGGTGGTCTGACACAAGTGGTATACAGGGTCCTGAACGATTCCTTACACATGTTTCTAAACGCAGTTTTATGTTCGCACAAACCTGACATATCCCGCTGATGATATCCCTTTGCTGTGGACCTCTGGGGACAGATTCCGTGTGATATCAACCCCATATTATTTGTATTATTATTGTTGTAAATGTCTTAGTGTTTAATAAAAGAATAAAATTTATATAAAAATGTGTTTACAACCTTTTACTACTATTCTTTTTGTTCTGAATACAGAGATATATATCAGGTGATTAGCATAATTAAAAGAACTCTACCTCTGGCTATAGTCATTTATTTGATATGAATTCAGTGATATATATATATATATATATATATATATATATATATATATATATATATATATATATATATATATACAAATATATATATATGTATATATATAAATGTATATATATATATATATATATATATATATATATATATATATATATATATATATATATATATATATATATATATATATACAAATATATATATATGTATATATATATATATATATATATATATATATATATATATATATATATATATATATATATATATATATATATATATATATATATATATATATATATATTGGTGGCAGTCTTTCCTGTAGACATATATTATTAAATATGACCGAAAAAGTAAGATTAATAATTCTAACACGAATTTTCTCGATCTTTCGTACATTTCTTTTCACTGTTGGTGGTAATTCAAAAATCAATTCTCCAAAATTCATTTTTATTTCTAGCCTGACGCGACACTTGAGCGCGTTTCGTAAAACTTATTACATTTTCAAAGACTTTAGTTTACAAACACACAACTGAAACTGAATTATGCTTTACACATCTTCGAGGTTTATATCTACATTTGGGTGAGGTGGATGAGGTGAAAAACGAACTTTCAACAATGGGTATTCAATGGGTATTAAATTCCAACACAAGACAGAACACGAAACAATGGGTATTGAATGGGTATTAAATTCAAACACAAGACAGAACACGAAACAATGGGTATTGAATGGAAGTAATTGTAGAAAGCCTATTGGTCCATATTTCTTGATGCTTCTATATTGGAGCGGAGTCTTGAAGTGGGTAGAATATAGTTGTGCATTAATTGGCTGTTGATTGCTGGTGTTGACTTCTTGATGTGTAGTGCCTCGCAGACGTCAAGCCGTCTGCTATCGCTGTATCTATCGATGATTTCTGTGTTGTTTGCTAGGATTTCTCTGGCGATGGTTTGTTTGTGGGAAGAGATTATATGTTCCTTAATGGAGCCCTGTTGCTTATGCATCGTTAAACGCCTGGAAAGAGATGTTGTTGTCTTGCCTATATACTGTTTTTTTTAGGCTTACAGTCCCCAAGAGGGCATTTGAAGGCATACACGACGTTGGTCTCTTTTAAAGCGTTCTGCTTTGTGTCTGGAGAGTTTCTCATGAGTAGGCTGGCCGTTTTTCTGGTTTTATAGTAAATCGTCAGTTGTATCTTCTGATTTTTGTCTGTAGGGATAACGTTTCTACTGACAATATCTTTCAGGACCCTTTCCGCCGTTTTATGAGCTGTGGAAAAGAAGTTCCTGTAAAATAGTCTAATAGGGGGTATAGGTGTTTTGTTAGTTGTCTCTTCAGAGGTTGCATGGCGTTTCACTTTCCTTCTTATGATGTCTTCCACGAAACCATTGGAGAAGCCGTTGTTGACTAGGACCTGCCTTACCCTACAGAGTTCTTCGTCGACTTGCTTCAATTCTGAGCTGTGACTGAGGGCACGGTCGACATAAGCGTTAACAACACTCCTCTTGTACCATGTCCGGGCAGTCACTGTTGGCATTCAGGCACATTCCTATGTTTGTTTCCTTAGTGTAGACTGCAGTGTGGAAAACTCCGCTCCTTTCCATGACTGTTACATCTAGAAAGGGCAGCTTCCCATCCTTCTCCATCTCGTAAGTGAAACGCTACACAGAATTCTGCTCAAATGCCTCCTTCGGCTCCTGCAGATGTTTGACATCAGGTACCTGTGTAAAAATGTCGTCAACATACCTGCAGTATATGGCCGGTTTCAAGTTCATGTCGACTAAGACTTTTCGCTCGATGGTACCCATGTAGAAGTTTGCAAACAGGAAACCTAGGGGAGAACCCATGGCGACCCCATCTACTTGCTTATACATGTGTCCATCCGGGCTCAAGAAGGGTGCCTCTTTAGTACAAGCTTGGAGTAGTTTCCTCAGACTGTTTTCTGGTATGTCATGTCTACTTCATGCTACAAACGAATGGAGAAACAGCAACATCGACGAAAGTCTCCGTACTCGCATTGAACAACACCTCTAGTGCTTTTGGGAGATGGTGGTCTTTGGTGTGTATAAATACTCCGAAATTACCATCTCTTTTAAGGGTCTGAGCGTGGTGCAGTGGGTTAAAGGCGTACTTGTTATGCCAGTTGCTGGAAGGCTTCTGTGCTGGCTAGGGTTCGAGTCTCCTGGTGGGAAAGTTTTCTAAAGTTGTGTAAATATATATATATATATATATATATATATATATATATATATATATATATATATATATATATATATATATATATATATATATATATATATAATATATATATATACAAAGTGTTTACTATTTTTTTGCCTCGTTTGTGGAGGACTGGGGAAATGGGAAGTGGGGAATTGTCGACTTATTGATAACTTTCACCTACATGGGACGGGAGTGAGGGGGAGCGGGGAGGGAGTGACACACGTCACCTCCATAACGCCAACACAGTTCACTCCTGTACGGGCTGTTAAAGACCACACACAAGGTGTGCAATTGCACACCAGTTGCAAGGCTCATGCACGGTCTTCGTCTCAATTTACGCTACTAACTACCGTCACTGTTCGAAAGTCATTGGAAGCCCAGGCTAAATCCCAAACGACTCAACAGCACTTGGTGATAAGCTTGGGCATAGATATTTCATCGAATCACCTCAGTTTGTGGGGCCACGTGAGCAACACAAATACGAACCAGCTTGAATGGTTCCAAAGCCAATATGCAACTGAAAACTCCAAACAACAAAAAGATTTGAGCCCAGACAGCCCGAAGCACTATGTACAGGGCGAACTTGTACCCTAATCACTCGACCAACGTGATTGTTTAAAAGTCACTGGAATCCGGGCCTAATCCCCAACAACACGACAGCACGTGGTGGTAAGCTTTAGGCATAGATATATGATTGAATCACCTCACATTTTGGGTCACGTGAACAACACAAATGCGACCAAGCTTGAATAGTCCCAAAGGCAATATGCAACTGAAAAATCCACACCCCCAGAAGGTTTCTAACCCAGACAACCAGGAGCACTATGAACATAGCATACTTAGTACCTTAACCACTCGATAAACATTACTGTACAAAAGACATTGAAAGCCGAGGCTATATCACCAATGAGTCGACAGCATTTGGTGGCAAACTTGAGACAAAGATATTTTATCGAATAACCTCACTTTGTGAGGCCACGTGAGCAACACCTGTGCGAACAAGCTAGAATTGACCCCAAGCCATTATGCAACTGAAATTACACTCTCCAGATGGATTCTAACCCAGACAGCCGGGACCGCTGTACACATGTCATACCTGGTTCCTTAACCTCTCGACCACTGTGACTGTACAAAGGTCATTGGAAGCCGAAGCTATATCCTTAATGACCCGACAACACTTGTTGGTAAAAATAGGCATTGATTTTTCATTAATTCACCTCACTCTGTGGGGACACGTGAGAAACACAAATGTAAACAAACTTGAATGGTCCCCAAGCCAATATGCAACTGAAAATTTAACACCCCAGAAGGACTCGAATCCAGACAGCAAGGAGCATTATGCACATGGCATACCTAGTTCTTTAACCACTCGACCACCGTGACTGTACAAAAGTCATTGGATACCGAGGCTTTATCCCTAACGACCCGGCAACACTTGATGGTAAGCTTGTGCATAGACATTTCATAGAAGCACATCACTCTGTGGGACCATGTGTGCAACCCAAATGCCGACAATCTTCAATGGTCCTCACGCCAATATGCAACTGAAAACTCCACACCCCAGAAGGATTCTAACTCCAGACAGGTAGTTTCACTATGCACATGGTGTACCTGGTTCCTTAACCACTCGACCACCGTGACTGTACAAAAGTCATTGGAAGCCAAGGCTATATCCCCAACATCCCGAGAGTACATTGTGGTAATCTTGGGCATAGATATTTCATTGAATCACCTCACTTTGTGGGACCATGAGAGCAACACACATGCAAACAAGCTTGAATGATCCCCAAGCCAATATGCAGCTTAAAAATCCACACCCCAGAAGTATTTCGAACCCAGACTGCCAGGAGCACTATGCACATGGCGTACCTGGATCCTTAACCACTCGACCACAATGACTGTACAAAAGTCTTTGTAAACCAAGTCTATATCCCCAACGACCCGACAGCAATTGGCGGTGAGCTTGAGCATAGATATTTCAATGAATAACCTGATTTTGTGGAGCCACGTGAGCAACATAAATGTGAATAAGCTTGAATGGTCCTCCAAGCCCATATTTAACATGTGACTGGGTCACTTGAGCAACACAATTACGAATAAGCTTCATTGGTCGCCAAGCCGATATGGAACTGAAAACTCCACACCCAAGAAGGATTCGAACCCAGACAGCTAGGAGTACTATTCACATGGTACACCTGGTTCCATATCCACTTGACTACCGTGACTGTACAAAATTCATTGGAAGCCGAGGCTATATCCCCAACGACCCGACAGCCCTTGGTGGTAAGCTTGGGCATTGATATTTCATCGAATCATCTCACTGTGGGGACACGTGAGCAATACAAATGCGAACAAGCTTGAATGGTCCAAAGCCAATATGCAACTGAAAACTCCACACTCCAGAAGGACTCCAACCCACACAGCCAGGAGCACTATGCACATCTAGAGACTGAACAAACACATTGTCTAACTAAATCATTCATGAGTAGTAGGTTCTACTCGGTTTATCATGGTGAGCATTAATAGTTGCAGGTTATCATTGTGAACAATGATATCTAGCTCTAAATATCGCAGTGAGCAATAAAGTGTTCAAATTATCATGGAGAGCAATAACGCGCTTGAATTAGCATAGGGAACAGTAAAGCCCTCGAATTATCGTGGTGAGTATATATGATCGTTTGAGGGTGATCAACAAGGGGGCTCGAATTAACGTGAGGGAGCAATAAAGCGTAAAAAAATCATAATGAACAATAAGGGCTTAATTATTACGTTAATTCACAGGTGAGCTGTGGAGTCAGCTCGGGCTAATTAGTGCAAGATCCTTTTTGAGGAATAGCTAAGTACGAAATCTATAAAGATTCAAGGGTGAGCAGTGATATGCTCGAATTAGCGCAGGGAGCAATAAAGCATTCACACATCATAATGATGGGCTTATCATTATGATGTCATCATTAAGGGCTCAATTATTACGTTAATTTACGTATAATGGACCTAGGTCCTGGTGAATTTGTAGGTGTAGAAGTTTCTTGATTTCTTCGTGTTACTGTTAAATTCATGAAATGCTGTGTGCATTGAGTGCTAGATTCTCTAGCCTAATATTATTAATTACCTAGGGAGTGCTAGATTCTCTAGCCTAATATTATTAATTACCTAGGGAGTGCTAGATTCTCTAGCCTAATATTATTAATTACCTAGGGAGTGCTAGATTCTCTTGCCTAATATTATTGATTTACATGGGGAGACTGAATGTGGTCAATTATTATTTGTCAAGAATAATTCTGAGTCTACAGTGGGTTCATTGGCTTGGTCGCTGTGACATGCAACAATTTAGGCTGCAGACCACTGATTTTCCACTGAGAGTCATAAAACATCTCGGTAAATATCAATTGTACTATACTCAATCTATGTTTATTACTCAGCTTGGTTTCTCATTTAGCTTGTTGCTGGAGAGTTAATTTACTGCTGAATAATTTTTGTTTTTATTGGCAGGCATAGGCTTCTACAAGTTTAAAGGTTTACCTGTCAGTAGCCACCTGCAGATTGGAGCATATTCATGCCCAATCGCTTAACATGTCCAGTGATAAACTGGTAATAGTGATCTGCTCTTACTAGTAGATTTACATTATTAAGGTGGTCAGATGTTAACTGGTTGTCAGCCAATTTAAGTCCATGATCCTTCAAGACCTTAGCTGTATACCTTAGACCTTTAATATTTAGGTCAAATGGTATTTTACGAGCAGTTGAACTACTGAGTATTCTTGGGTTCCTCGATTTATCATGAACCCTGATAGGTTTAATTTTACCTGTATGATAGATTTAAGTTAAGTGCCTCTGCCGCTTTCTGAATAATGAAAGTTCTCTGGGATCCTTGATCAAATATCCACAAGTGGTGATCTTGGTCCCTTTATTCTTTACTTGAAGTTAGGCAGTGGGCATGGTTGCATCCATTGAGACGCTGGTGATATTACGCTGTAAACTTCTGTCGCATCTTGCAGCACTGTACTGGTGTAGATTCTCTACTTCCTTATTCTAGGATTAAAATTATTTGTTTTCACAAATTTGCACAGTGTAGCATGATGTTTACCCCTTCTACACCTATTGCAGGTGTTCAGTGGCGTTTCACAGCTGTTAACATTATGTGATTTGTGACACCGAGTATATCTGTGTGACTGTTTGAGTATCTGACTCGTGTGTCTCTACTAAAATAATTACTACAATTGTACAAAGAATTGTTTTGATTGCAAAACAACCGTAATCACCATCCTACAGTTCGTTTAGGGGTCACCGGATTAGGTGAAACTGCAACTACATGTTGTAAAGGTTTTGCTTCTTGCATTTGCTTGTTGTTTTGTTTCTTCGGTGGAAGTGTTAGGTTTACTATTGTCAGTGATTGTTGTACTCTGGGGAGCCATTATTGGACTCTTAGGAGTACTTATTGGACTCTTGGGTCTCTTAGGAGCTCTTGTGGTGCTCTTAGGTCTTACTGATGAATCAATGTTTGACCTGTTGTTATTACAGTGGTGATTAGTACCCTAATTACCTAATGACTGTGTCACTTTAGGAGTTTCAGGTAAGGAACCTAATATGGGTACGGTTTCTGTAGGTTCACAATAGGCATTAAGTGCCTGGTTTGCTTGGTTATTATTTATATTATGCAAACCCGCGAATATATCCTGCATTGACAGGACATTACCATTATGGTTATGTATATAATTCATTGAGTTTCTCACCAGACAATTTTCTCTGGATGATAATTTTAGTCATCCACTCAGCAGAGGGGTGATCCACCTCCTTACTGAAAGATTTTAACAGTGACTCAAGCTGAAAAGTAAAACCTAGTAAGGAGTCAACTGTCTGATGTGGTTGAGATAAGTCTAGTAATTGGTGTATGATGTCTATAAAAGTCTTTTCATTATCAGCAGTTGCTCTAGAGCTGGATGGCTTGGTTGATGCTAATGGATTCTGCATCAACTCCAGGAGGCTGGTGAGAGCAATTATGACTATCACTAATTTTGCTTAAGTCTTCTTGTTTAGCTCAGCTTTAATTATAACTTCAGCCTTTATTATAGCTTCAGCTTCTATTCCAGCTTTAGCTGCTGTTGCAGCTGAAGCTGCTTCTTCATCTTTTGTGTTAGATTCACTGTCTGTTGCAGCTTCAGGGAACGTTAGATAGTTTTTTAAAAGTTGTTCAATGTCAATCAATATTTTTGGATTAGTTGAATATGAAAAGGGCTGCAATTGTTCCAGTACTGTAGCCTAAATAGAAAGGGAGATTTAATTTTTTTTTCAGCGAATATTACACATTTTCAAGTGAGTTGAAACCTTTCACCTTTTCAGATATAATCATTCTATGACACTTTTCTGACACATTAGCATATAATAAAGGATCTGTAGGAGGGGATTTTCCAAAACGTCTTTAGTTTTCTTAATACAAATAGTCAAAGTTCACCCCAAAAATTACACAAATATATCATGTTTATTGCTATTTATAAAATCAATAAATAAACATAGGAAAAATCGCTTCCTACAGATTTTAGAGACATAAACTTTACATATAAGGTGTAAGTTTCATGTAAATTGAATAAAAATGAAACTGTTTGAAGTCGTTTATGTTAATTGAAAAATAAATCTTTAAAATATTCAAGTCAAGTCTAAAGTACTGCCATCTGTGGCTGAGGTTGACATTAACAAATTTCCAAATTCCTCCAAAATTTACACCCTTGCAGATAGGCTTATGTGCAGTCAGGTGAATAAGTTTCATGCAAATCGGCCGATAAACAAATAAGAAAAAAAGAACAAAAAATAACAATTTTTTTTAATAAAACTAATTATAATTTGTTTTTAATATATTCTATTGTGGTAGCTGAGAGTCATAGACATAATGTCAGTTGATACTTTTGTTTGATAATCGTTTTTGACCATATTGGAAATTTTTTGACACATAATTCAATATTTTTTTCCCTTCCTATTTATGCTACGATGCTGAAACTTGGACCAAATGAAACCCTTCTCATATACAACTTGCAAAAAAAGTTTGATTGAAATCGAACTAGTTTTTATTTATGGCATATTTTTGCCATATATGAAACTAACGCCCCCTTCACCTGGAGTTTCATCTGCAGCTTCACTTGGTTTACTGGGTTTATGTGGGAGGCTTGTTAATTCAGTAGCCTCATGTATTGAATTTATAGACTCAGGGAATATTGAGATGATCTGTCTGAAAATTTATCAGACTTTGTGAATGAATCATTACGCAAAGTTGTATTAGATGAGACTGTAGAAAATGAAGGTTGAACAATTATAGATCCAGTGTAAGGATCTAGTTTAATTAGAGGAATCTCCTCATTTTGAGGTAGCTCATGTATTTCATATGAGCTGTTTGCTCGCTTGGGTATAGGTAAAATACAAAAATGTTCTAACACATTAGGAACACTTTGTGTCACTAGCACTCTGTAACAATGATCTAACTTGGCCTGGATTTTGTCTACATAGTCGGCAAGGTCAGATTCAATTAGACTTAATTCGTATGGGTCAGTATTACTGACAAGGAGTATGTTCCTATAAGGCTCGATTATATCCTTTACTTGGTCATATTTTTGGCTAGCCACCTTTGTGGAAATTATTGGCCTGGATATATCAACTGGGTTAGTTCCTAACCATTTATCACATTTGTCAAGTGGTCTTGATTAGTGACTTGTAAAACCTTTCAAGATTCTTTCAGTTTTTTCTGGAGTAGCCATGTTGGCTATGGGTTTGAGCCTCACAGAGCTTATATAGCTACTTGGACAGCTATGGTACTTGCTCATATATATTGAGCAAGTATGGTTATTAACATCCTAATATATTCTTGATTAGGTTGATTTTAGTTTACCTCGTTTGGATGTTGGGTTACCTGCCTAACAGGAAGAACTAAGATTTGAGTAGTACTTGAATATCACTATTTGATTCCCTCGGCAGAGCTTTTCTTTATCGGCTGAGCTTTTCTTTATCGGCTTCGGATTTATATAGTGACATTCAGTAACACTCAAAGATGAACATAATAATAAGAATTTACACAATTAATAAGAATAGATCCCACCATACTTAGGGTCAGCACAAAAAAAATAATATTTACACCAGCAGTGTCGAACACAGTACTAGTTATGTAATAATTCTACTTATTAATGCAGCTAATGGTTTAGGCTGAATTTGTTCAAATCTCAGTACAATTGCAGTCTAAAATATCCTACCTCTGTTGGGTTGGCATAACTACAATAAATGTGGTGAAATAATGTGTAAAATAGTGCTATTTTTTTATTTCGTAATTTTATATAATATATAAAATCGTAAATGTTATACACGTAAGAAATACGTGTATAACAAATTTCATGAACACAAGATTATGAATTGTGTTTGGCAAGTATTCTACTGCCGTAAATAATGTTTAACACCTGACTGTACTTCCTAATTGAGGAATATAGTGTTATCAGGGTTAGTAATGATTAATTAATTTATGGGATCAGTAATTCAGGTTAGTATACTAGACCCTGAATATATTTATGAATTTACTGACTTGGGCGAGTCAGTAATCATAGATTTAATGTGGTTTAGGCTATAATATGGACAGTCTGCTAACAGCTGTAAATGAAATATTTGTATAGCCCAATAATGATAACACATAATAATTGGTGTTAGTAAATAATTAGTTATGACTGAGGATAGCTTGATTCTCAGCTATCTATCTAGGTTCGAAGGACCATACTTTGTGAGGGAAAACTTGACTCATGTAAATCGTTTAAATTGATACTAATTTCGATAGCTACGAAGGACCACCACTTTTTGTGAAAAAGTGGAAAACTAGGTAGAGCAAATGGTTAGATATTATTTTAATGACTAGTGTCCTTTGGATGTTCTTAATTAATAATACATTGAATATTTAGGGACTGTATATTATGAGTCAAATTCACTCACCCAAAATGGGGGGTTACATGACAAAAGATTAATATATCCCTAGCATGATTTCAGTGCTGGTTCTTCACTGAAGTAACTAAATGAAAAAGAAAATTAAAATTATAATATATTAATAATTAGAGATAAATATACCTCAAAATACTACAGTAATGTAGTAAAATAAGATTAATCAATGGCAGTAATAGTACAGTAATTAGCATAAGATAAGACAATTATGCCGATCAACTCTGTTAGTAAAGTGTTAAGAAATATATGCACTAGAAATATATGGCATTGTTACGGTGCCCTCTCCTATTCCTTCCGTGTGCCCGCTTTAAGAGTCATATCAGCTCTCCCTACTGATCCTCTGAGATACAAGGAGTCTGTTGGTATATGTGGCGACCAGACCGGCCGCAAGATAAGGGAGAAATTTACATCATAAGTTTGTAGGTAAAGGGGAAAGTGGCACCCAGATATAAATGAATGAGTACCCCCTACTTGCAGATCCGCCGTTTTGTAGAAAACACTAGCCGTATGCGGATTGGGTGGCGGGCTCTGACCAATCAGAGCCCGCTGTGATGTCACCGAGTGTCCCGGGCGGCGCCAACGTCAGAGTTGACCTGACTGTGGAGGTGAGAGGACGCGCCTCGGTCAGCTCTCGAGGATTTGAGGCTCTACAAGCCTTATTCAGTGGATTAAACTAGCCATCGCAGCCCACCATTGTTATTGGAGACCCTACGCTTCTGGGAAGCAAGAAAGAAGCCAAGTTCATTGAGCGGAGGAGTGCCAAACTTGGAAAATTGATCGGCGACGACGCTGTGCGGCGCCGCTCGATGCTGAGGGTCTGGAAAGGTGTGGCGGGCAGGCTTAGCTGTGACTGGGTCACATTCACTGAGGGTTTTGGAGGGACGACACTGTTCCTAGGACAAGGAGCAACGCCTTGTGGAAGGGAAGAGTGTGTGCATATACTGATTAGCTCAGTGCCCACTGGTGAACCAGGATTGGGACAGCTGAATCTCTGGGATTGGATCGGCGATGACGCGAAGGCTGCCCGACACCTGAGGACTGGTGGAACGTTTCTGGATCGACTCAGGAAGCGTGGGAACCTCACACCATTGAGGGACAGGCGTCGTGAGCCAGGAATGTAAGGTAGATCAAATTTCCCTCCCATTACCCCTTGTTTGAGTAGGCTAGATAGGCCACGATATATGCATTTGTATGTTGCAGGATGGCATTAATACTTTAGTAGTAGGATAGGCTGCAGGGCAGCTTGTGTCCAGGACTGTTGGAGAGGACAGTGTGCGTTGACGGCAGGACAGTGGAAGAAGAGGTGCCGATGTGGCGAAGAGGTGCCCTTCTGTGAGAGAGTGTGTGACTCCTGTCTAATCTGCCCAGTTGAAAGAGTGGTTGGAGGTCGTGGAAGATGAGTTGCTGACGATCTCCAGATTTAATATCCTTATTTTCATTTTCATGTATTGCTTGTGATTATATGTGTGATCATGTAATTTGTGTCAGTAAATTCGCACATTTTATCATTGTGTTTAAGTGTGCCTCCATTATAATATTTCTCTATGAGCATACATGAGGGTTATCATAGTACCACCTAGGGAACATCACGTTCTCTATAGAAGTTCTTATCGCCTGGAGAGTGGTAAAGCAGCACAGACTTATATAAAAGTGTACCCTAAGCCATCCGACCAGTATCGGAGCGTGAATTGTGCTAACAAGCAACGTAGTGACTGGAGATAGGTAAAGTCACACAGAATTTTATGGGAGAGTACCCTGGTCTGATAGTCCAGTGGCAGATCGAGGGAGTAGCAACGCTCTGGCAACAAATAGTATAGAATACACCCACTGAACTGCATCGCTGGGGTGCAGATATACTAACCCAGCTGGCGACCTTGTTAAGAAGAAGATAGGGAAGGCAGGCGGGAAAGGAGTTCCTGCAACCTTTTTGTCTGGCAGGCAAGACTCAGGGAATTTATTGTTATAAGGTAAGCCTGAGTCTTCCTTCACTTCTCCACGGGTCTAGGCCAGAACTGTTAATAGCAGTTTCCCCGTGGTTGACTGAAGGGCTCCCAGGGTGAATCAGTGGCACCCCCCCCCTCCTTTTAGTGTTGGGAGCAAAGACCTGCGGTGGTGGACATTGCTGGTCCTCCCCTGTGGGACCAAGGGGACTCTGGTGAATCCCAGGAGTCGGAGGGGCTGAATATTCTGCCTTCTGAGCCCCTAGCAGCCGATTGCTAGCAGAGCCCCGGCCCACCCCCCGTGACAGCATACAATCATAATAAATTCATTAGAAATGGATATTGCCATAAATCTCAATCATTGATAAGTGGGGTTAGTAAATGTACACAAATCATTTCAGCTTCTTAGTTGTGATTGAGAAAAGTTGTCCCCGTGTGAGGTAGCTTCATCTGGAACTTGTTGAACATGTGTCTCAAAACATGCGTGGCTTGGGGAGTTGATCTCTCCTCAGGCGGACTCGTCACAGGCAAACCAGAAAAATGTAGAGGATGCCTACACTCAAATATCTCTACAACTATTAGGCAATGAAGGGATTAAATTTAGCTCACTGGGAACTTACTTGGTGGTTAGAGAAGGACATACGTTATAACGATGAACAAATGGTAAAAATTCATGATCAGAGCTCAAATACAAGTAATAAAAACCACTTAACCATATTGGTGTTCGCCGAAACGATCGTATGATCGTTTATGGAGCCACAGCAGTCACCAGTAATCGTAGGGGTCTGCTAAATGGTGTGCTCCAGAACTCCAGGTCTAGACTCGACACTGGTCTCTTCCGTTGGCCAGTAATATGACGCAATGGCGTGCAATGCGTGTCCTGGCGACGCTCCAGAGACGCTCCTCCTCTCTCTACCCCGTCTCGTCTGTGCAGGCGCGAACATGTTTCAGCTGAAATGGAAAATTCCTTTCCTTATAATCAGTCAACTTAATGAAGCGATAAAACTGGGGTTGACATTACGGGGAATTAGATATTAAATAAATTCTCCTGAGGAAATAATTAATATGAACCGGGTATTTATTAGACGAGGAATGGAGGGAAATTTCTGATTCCTCATTGACAATTTAATATAACAGATAAACTGTTAGAAAGTCATCTCTAGTTGATAACAAGCTAATATCAGATCACTGGTTGCTATACTGTTAGTTAATAATTCTTAGCAAGAATACTGATAGAAAGTGAGAATATTTCTTAATTCTCTAATATGTAGATAGTATTTATACCTCTGCGGAGTCGTCTGACACAATACATCCATGCCCAGTAAAAAGAATTTGGCAAAGAATACGCAGTAGGGAAAATATTAATTTCAATTAGTTCTACACGTTAATAATGTTGGTAGATGCTGTGCTTAGCATGCAAATGACAGTTAAATGTTGGTTTACTTCAAACAGCGAACGTCCTGAGTGCACTTGGTGCAAAGCTTGGGCATAGATGTTTCATTGAATCACTTCACTTTGTGGGGCCACATAAGCAACCTAAATGCGAACAAGCTTGAAAGGTCCCCAAGCCAATAGGCAACAGAAAACTCCCCACCCCAGAAGGATTCGAGCCCAAACAGCCAGGGGCACTATGCACATGGTAGACCTGGTTCCTTAACCACCCAACCACAGTGATTGTACATAAGTCATTGGATGCCGAGGCAATATTCAAAACGACCTGACAGCGCTTGGTGGTAAGCTTGAGAATAGATATTTCATCGAATCACCTAACTTTGTGTGCCCAAGTGAGCAACAAAAATGTGAACAAGCATGCATGTTCATAAATCTAATAAGCTACTGAAAACTCCACACCCCAGAAGGATTTGAACCCAAACAGCCGGGCGACACTATGCACATGGCGTACCTAGTTCCTTAACCACTCGTCCACCGTGACTGTACAAAAGTCATTGAAAGCCAAGGCTATATCCCCAATGACCCGACATCACTTGATGGTAAACAATTGGGCATAGATATTTCATCGAATCACCTTACTTTGTGGGGCCCACGTAAGCAACACATATTGGAATAAGCTTGAACATCCCCCAAACCAACACGTAACTGAAAACTCCTTACCCTAGAAGGATTCGAACCCAGATTGCCATTACCACTATGCACAAGGCATACCTGGTTCTTAACCACTCGACCATCGTGACTGGATGAAAGTCATTGGAAGCCGTAACTATATCCCTAACAACCCGACAACATTTGGCCGTAAGGATAAGCATAGATATTTCATCGAATCATCTTTTCTTTGTTGGCCCAGGTGAGCAACAAAAATATGAACAAGCTTGAATAGTCACCAAGTCAATATGCTACTGAAAACTCCACACCCCTAAAGGATTCAAACCCAGACAGCCAGGAGCACTATGCACATGGCGTGCCTGGTTCCTTATCCACCCCTCTACCGTAACTGTACAAAAGTCATTTTTGCCAAGGCTATATACCTAATGAACCGACAGCACTTCTTGGAAAACTTGAGCATAGATATTTCATCGAATCACCTCACTTTGTTGGGCCACGTGAGCATCACAAATGTGAACAAGCTTTAATGGTCCCCAAGCCAATATGCAACTGAAAACTCCACACCCCAGAAGGCTTCAAACCCAGACAGCCAGGAGTACTATGCACAAGGCGTACCTGGTTCCTTAACGACTCGACCACTGTGACTGTATAAAAGTCATTGGAAGCCGAGGCTATATCTCAAATGCACAGACACCACTTTGTGGTAAGCTTATCTTGAGGTTATCTTGAGATGATTTCGGGGCTTTAGTGTCCCCGCGGCCCGGTCCTCGACCATGCCTCCACCCTCAGGAAGCAGCCCGTGACAGCTGACTAACTCCCAGGTACCTATTTACTGTTAGGTAACAGGGGCATTCACGGTGAAAGAAACTTTGCCCATTTGTTTCTACCTCGTGCGGGAATCGAACCCGCGCCACAGAATTACGAGTCCTGCGCGCTATCCACCAGGCTACGAGGCCCCTAGAAAAATAGCCACGGGCCTGTCCGGGAGCTTGGGCATAGATATTTCATCGAATCACCTCACTTTGTGGGACCACGTGAGCAACACAAATGCGAACAATCTTGAATGGTACCCAAGGCAATATGCAACTGAAAACTAGACACCCGAGAAACATTCGAACCCAGACAGCAAGGAGCACTATGCACATAGTGTACCTGTTTCCTTAGCCACTCGAACACAATAACTGTTCAAGTCATTGGAAGGCGAAGCTATATCCCCAACATCCCAACAGCACTTTGGGTTAGCTTAAGCATAGATATTTCATCGAATCACCTCACTTTGTGGGGCCAAGTGAGCAACACAAATGCGAACAAGCTTTAAAGGCCCCCAAGCCAATATGCAATTAAAAACTCAACACCCCAGAAGGATTCGAACCAAGACAGCCAGGAACACTATGCATATTGTGTACCTGGTTCCTTAACCACTCACCCAATGTGACTGTACAAAAGTCAAGGAAAGACGAGGCTATATCCCCAACGAAACGACAGCACTTGGTGGTAAGCTTTAGCATAGATATTTCAGTGACTCATTTCACTTTGTGGGGCCACGTGAACAATACAAATGCGAACAAGCTTGAAGGTTCCCCAAGCTAATATGGAAAACTCCGCACCCCAGAAGGATTTGAAGCCAAATAGCCAGTGATCACTATGCACATGGTGTAACTAGTTCCTTTACCACTTGACCACCGTGCCTATACAAAAGTCTTTGGAAGCCAAGGCTATAACCACAATGACCCGACAACACTTGGTGGTAACCTTGGGCATAGATATTTCAGCGAACCACCTCCGTTGTGGGGACAGGTGAGCAAAACAAATGCGAACAAGGTTGATTGGTACCCAAGCCAATATGCAACTTAAAACTTCACACCCGAAATTTTTTTTAACCCTGACAGCAAGGAGCACTATACACATGGCTTATCTGGTTCCCTACCACTCGACCACCGTGACTGTACAAAAGTCATTGAAAGTCAAGGCAATATCCTCAACAACCCGACAGCGCTTGATGGTAAACTTGGGCATAGATATTTCATTGATCATCTCACAGTATGGGGCAACGTGTTTAACACATATACGAACCAGCTTGAATAGTCCCCAAGCCAATATTCAACTGAAAAATCCACTCCCTAGAAGGATTCTAACCCAGACAGCCAGGGGCACTATGCACATGGCGCACATGGTTCCTTAACCACTCGACAACCATGACTGTACAAAAGGTCATTGGAAGCTGAGGCTATATCCCCAACGACATGACAGCACTTGGTGATAAGCTTGGGCATATATATTTCATTGAATCACTTCACTTTGTGGGACCAAGTGAGCAATACAAATGCGAACAGGCTTGAATGGTCACCAAGCCAATTTGCAACTGAAAACTCCACACTCAGAAGGATTCTAACACAGATAGCCAGGAGCACTATGCACATGTCGTACCTGGTTCCTTAACCACTAGACCACCATGACTGTACAAAAGTTACTGGAAGACGAGGCTATATTCTCAATGACACGACAGCTCTTGATGGAAAGCTTGGGCACAGATATTTCATCGAATCACCAAACACTGGTGGGCCAGGTGAGCAATACAAATGCGAACAAGGTTGATTGGTACCAAAGCCAATATGCAATTTAAAACTCCACACCCCAGAATGATTCGAACCCAGACAGCCAGGAGCACTATGCACATGACGTACATGGTTCCTTAATCAGTCGACTACCGTGACTGTACAAAAGTCACTGGAAGCCAAGGCCATATCCCCAACGACCTGACAGCACTTGGTGGTAAACTTGGGCATAAATATTTAATTGAATTACCACACTTTGTGGGGCAACGTGAACAACACAATTGCAAAAAAGCTTGAATGGTCCCCAA
>NC_091166.1:7586319-7598819 GCF_040958095.1 Procambarus clarkii
TTGATAGAATTCTACGATCAGGTGACAAAGATTAAGCAAGAAAGAGAGGGCTGGGCGGACTGCATTTTCTTGGATTGTCGGAAAGCCTTTGACACAGTACTGCATAAGAGGCTGGCACATAAGCTGGAGAGACAGGCAGGTGTAGCTGGTAAGGTGCTCCAGTGGATAAGGGAGTATCAAAGCAATAGGAAGCAGAGAGTTACGGTGAGGGGTGAGACCTCCGATTGGCGTGAAGTCACCAGTGGAGTCCCACAGGGCTCTCTACTCGGTCCTATCTTGTTTCTGATATATGTAAATGATATCCCGGAGGGTATCGATTCATTTCTCTCAATGTTTGCGGACGATGATAAAATTATGAGACGGATTAAAACAAAAGAGGACTGTTTGAGGCTTCAAGAAGACCTAGACAAGCTAAAGGAATGGTCGAACAAATGGTTGTTAGCGTTTAACCCAACCAAATGTAATGTAATGAAGATAGGTGTAGGGAGCAGGAGGCCAGATACAAGGTATCATCTGGGAGAGGAAATTCTTTAGGAGTCAGAGAAGGAAAAAGACTTGGGGTTTGATATCACGCCAGACCTGTCTCCTGCAGCACATATCAAGCGGATAACATCAGCAGCATATGCCAGGCTGGCCAACATACGAACGGCATTCAGAAACTTGTGTAAAGAATCATTCAGAACTTTGTATACCACATATGTCAGGCCAATCCTGGAGTATGCAGCCGCAGCATGGAGTCCATATCTAGTGAAGGATAAGACTAAACTGGAAAAGGTTCAAAGGTTTGCCACCAGGCTAGTACCCGAGCTGAGAGGTATGAGCTACGAGGAGAGACTACTGGAATTAAAACTCACTTCGCTGGAAGACAGAAGAGTAAGGGGGGACATGATCACCACATTCAAGATTCTGAAGGGAATTGATAGGGTAGATAAAGACAGTCTACTTAATACAAGGGGAACACGCACAAGGGGACACAGGTGGAAACTGAGTGCCCAAATGAGCCACAGAGATATTAGAAAGAACTTTTTTAGTGTCAGAGTGGTTGACAAATGGAATGCATTAGGAAGTGATGTGGTGGAGGCTGACTCCATACACAGTTTCAAGTGTAGATATGATAGAGCCCAATAGGCTCAGGAATCAGTACACCTATTGATTGACGGTTGAGAGGCGGGACCAAAGAGCCAGAGCTCAACCCCCGCAAACACAACTAGGTGAGTACAACTAGGTGAGTACACACACACACACACACACACACACACACACACACACACACACACACACACACACACACACATACACACACACTCACACACACACACACACACACACACACACACACACACACACACACACACACACACACACACACACACACACACACACACACACACACACACACACACACACACACACACACACACACACACACACACACACACACACACACACACACAGAAAGAAAGAATAAAGTAGAAAAGAATCGACATCGTCAATCTATTAACACTTAGAGAATCACTAAGTGGAAAGGCGACGACGGAGCACCATCGTCAACCATACATCATCATTACTCATCTAGTTGTGTGAGCGGGAAACATACTGGTATGTACCCCCTCTCTGGTCACGTAATCAGGTGTACAGTGTGAGGTAAAATATTATAAAATTCTTGTTCAGGATAGTATATATATTTAAAATCTCGGTGTGGCTCATTCTGGGTAGAAGTTACTGCTTACGGGAACTAGTGACACACACATTCGCACGCACGCACACGCACGCACGCACTCAAGCCCACGTACGTATGCACGCACACACACATGCACACACAGGCTAGAAGGGATTAACACCTTTCGTGGAAAGGAGATAAAACCTCTCATAATCCACCCACCTCTCTTACCCCTTCTCTTCCACCTCTCTTACCTGCTGTAAGCTGAACATCTCACCTCCTCTTTACCCCATCCCACGCGCACACACGTTCTCTCTCTCTCTCTCTCTCTCTCTCTCTCTCTCTCTCTCTCTCTCTCTCTCTCTCTCTCTCTCTCTCTCTCTCTCTCTCTCTCTCTCTCTCTCTCTCTCTCTCTCTCTCTCTTCTCTCTTGCTCTCTCTCTCTTGCTCTCTCTCTCTTGCTCTCTCTCTCTTGCTCTCTCTCTCTTGTTCTCTCTCTCTCTTGTTCGATCTCTCTTGCTCTCTTTTGCTCTCTCTCTCTCTCTCTTGCTCTCTTGCTCTCTCTCTCTCTCTTGCTCTCTCTCTCTCTTGACAAGGGGCATAATGGCAGGAGGCCGCAGCAGGGACACGGGAAGCAGCCAGGGAGATCAAACAAAGGAATTGCTAACCCAAGTTTTGGAGGAATTCAGGAGGGAGATGAATGAAATGAGGATTACAATTAACAATCTGCAAAGTGAGCTAGCATCAGCAAGGGAGGAGATCAAATCTCTCACAGAGAAAAATAAAGAGACCGAGCATCAGATTATCATCCAAAGGGAAGGTGGGAATGTTACATTGGAAGGAAATGCCTCTGTACCTGATACATTTGCGGATATACTGAAAAAGAGCTCAGAAACAATGGACACAGTAAGGGAGGTAGCGATGCAAGCAGCTACGTCACAGGAAGCAGCAAGGTGCACCACTCAACGGCTGGAGAGAAAAAGATCAGTGGTAGTTGTAGGCATCAAAGAACAGGAAGGATCCAACAGGCAAGAATGGAATGGCAAGGATAGAGAGGCAGTGCATGGGCTACTGAAGGGGTTACAGATGGAAGGGGCTGTACATAACATTGAGAAGGTTTTCAGGTTGGGCTGGTACAACAAGGACAGAAACCGACTTGTAAAAGTGGTGTTTACAAACGAAACCACGAAGGAGGACATTCTCGAAAGGAAGAGTCGTCTGCAGCATATGGAGGGATACAAAAAAGTATTCCTGCAGAGGGACAGGACGAAGGAGGAGAGAGCCAGGGCAGCAGAGGCAAGGAGGAAGCGCAGGAGAGAGGAGCAAACCAGGAAATCACAGCCCTCAACACAACAGTCCCAGAGACAAGAGGAGAACCCAAAACCAGCATCTCAGCAACACCAGAGGGGGGGGGGGGAACACCACCACCCCCCTCTGCATAGAAACCCTCCCTTCCCCTCACCCTACCTGCCCCCACCCAACCCTCCCTCCCCCCCCCCCACACCATTCTGACCCTGACACTCCTTCCCCATTCCCATCATGTCCCCCCTCCCACCTTTCCCCCCCTTGTCCCCCCTCCCCCTTCATCCCATACCCTCCCTATCCCTCCTCCCCCCTCACCCCGTATCCTCCATGTCCCCCCTGGTTGATACCTGGTTGATGGGGTTCTGGGAGTTCTTCTACTCCCCAAGCCCGGCCCGAGGTCAGGCTTGACTTGTGAGAGTTTGGTCCACCAGGCTGTTGCTTGGAGCGGCCCGCAGGCCCACATACCCACCACAGCCCGGTTGGTCCGGCACTCCTTGGAGGAATAAATCTAGTTTCCTCTTGAAAATGTCCACGGTTGTTCCGGCAATATTTCTTATGCTCGCTGGGAGGACGTTGAACAACCGCGGACCTCTGAGGTTTATACAGTGTTCTCTGATTGTGCCTATGGCACCTCTGCTCTTCACTGGTTCTATTCTACATTTTCTTCCATATCGTTTACTCCAGTACGTTGTTATTTTACTGTGTAGATTTGGTACTTGGCCCTCCAGTATCTTCCAGGTGTATATTATTTGATATCTCTCTCGTCTTCTTTCTAGTGAGTACATTTGGAGGGCTTTGAGATGATCCCAATAATTTAGGTGCTTTATTGCGTCTATGCGTGCCGTATATGTTCTCTGTATTCCCTCTATTTCAGCAATCTCTCCTGCTCTGAAGGGGGAAGTGAGTACTGAGCAGTACTCAAGACGGGACAACACAAGTGACTTGAAGAGTACAACCATTGTGATGGGATCCCTGGATTTGAAAGTTCTCGTAATCCGTCCTATCATTTTTCTGGCTGTCGCAATATTTGCTTGGTTATGCTCCCTAAACGTTAGGTCGTCAGACATTATTATTCCCAAATCCTTTACATGCTGTTTTCCTACTATGAGTACATTTGATTGTGTTTTGTACTCTGTATTATGTTTAAGGTCCTCATTTTTACCGTACCTGAGTACCTGGAAATTATCACTGTTAGTCATCATGTTATTTTCTGATGCCCAGTCGAAAACTTTATTAATATCAGCTTGAAGTTTTTCAATGTCCTCAGCCGAGGTAATTTTCATACTGATTTTTGTGTCATCTGCAAAGGATGATACGAAGCTGTGACTTGTATTTTTGTCTATATCTGATATGAGAATAAGGAAAAGCAGCGGTGCAAGGACTATACCATGAGGTACAGAGCTTTTCACTGCACTTGGACTAGATTTTATATGGTTGACAGTTACTCGCTGAGTCCTGTTTGACAGAAAACTGAGTATCCAGCGTCCTACTTTACCGGTTATTCTCATTGACTTCATTTTGTGTGCTATCACGCCATGGTCACATTTATCGAAAGCCTTTGCGAAGTCCGTGTATATATCACATCAGCATTCTGTTTCTCTTCTAATGCCTCAGTGACTTTGTCGTAGTGCTCAAGTAGCTGTGAGAGGCACGATCTTCCCGCTCGAAATCCATGTTGGCCTGGGTTGTGAAGGTCATTGGTCTCCATGAAATTGGTGACCTGACTCCTAATCACTCTCTCAAATACTTTTATGATGTGCGATGTTAGTGCAACTGGTCTATAATTTTTTGCCAATGCTTTGCTCCCTCCCTTGTGTAGAGGGGCTATGTCTGCTACTTTAAGTGCATCTGGTATCTCCCCCGTGTCCAAGCTCTTCCTCCACACTATACCGAGTGCCTGTGCTACCGGCACTTTGCATTTCTTTATAAATATTGAATTCCATGAGTCTGGACCTGGGGCCGAGTGCATTGGCATGTTTTCAATTTCTTTTTCAAAATTTAGTGCGCTCGTGTTTATATCAGTTATATTTACAGGGGTTTGAATATCCCGCATAAAGAAATTGTCTGGATCTTCCACCTTCATGTTGTTTATTGGAGTGCTAAACATGTCCTCATACTGCTTTTTTAGGATTCCACTAATTTCTTTGTCATCCTACGTGTATGAACCTTCACTTGTACGAATAGGTCCAATACTGGCAGTGGTTTTTGCTTTTGATTTCGCATATAAGAAGAAATATTTTGGATTTTTCTTTATTTCCTGAATGGCTTTCTGTTCTAACTGCCTTTCTTCAGTTTCATATGAGTGTTTCAATTTCCGCTCGATTTCTTCAATTTCCCTATTTAAATTATTCCTTCTTTGACGGGAAATTCGTGTCTGCATAAGCAGTTCCGTTATTTTTTTCCTGCGTTTATAGTGTCGTCTGCGTTCTCTTTCCACGTTAGATCTCTTTCTGGCTTTCCTCAAAGGAACATGTTTCAGACAGACTTGATATGCTTCTGAAGTCAGTTTTTCTATTCCTTCTGTAGGACTTGTATTACTTAGAACAGTTCCCCATGGAATGTTTGTAAGTTCCCTGTTTATTATCTCCCAGTCTATCCTTTTATTATTAAAATTGAATTTACTGAATAGCCCCTCTCGCTTTATCAACGTTTTAGGTCTATTCTGAGTATTGATGGTAGTTTGCACTTCAATGAGCTTGTGATCTGAATATGTGGTATCTGATATCGTAATGTCTCTGATAATGTCTTCATTGTTCGTAAAGACCAGATCTAGAATATTTTCATTTCTCGTTG
Organism: Procambarus clarkii; assembly: GCF_040958095.1. NCBI lineage: Eukaryota > Metazoa > Arthropoda > Malacostraca > Decapoda > Cambaridae > Procambarus > Procambarus clarkii. The sequence goes on from NC_091166.1 coordinate 7,592,077, forward strand.
GCTCCGATATCTGCTGATTGAGTGAAAATTTGTCACAGAATCTAAGTAGTTCTCTAATCTGTGGTTGGTTAGGTCCTGATAGATTTCCTGGTATAATATTATTGTTTGCTATTTTCCCCCTGAGACTAGGCAAGTTGAAGTCACCTAGGAAGATAATATCAGGTATCGGGTTCTCCAAATTATGAAGGCTATTCTCTATTTTGCTTATCTGTTCTGTGAATTCCTCAGCGTTTGCATCTGGCGGTTTGTATATTAGTATAATCACTAAATTTATTTTCTCTATTTTTAATCCCAGTACCTCTACCACCTCATTTGTAACGTTTAGGAGCTCCGAGCATACAAGGTCTTCCCTAATATACAGACCCACTCCTCCATGTGACCTAATTTTCCTATCACACCTGTATAGGTTATATCCTGGAATCCAGATCTCACTGTCCAACAATTTCCCTGCATGGGTTTCTGTGAAAGCTCCTTAAAGCTTACCCCTACCTCCTTAACCCACACCATACCTGTCCCCCCTTCCCTTAAATCCCCACCCCCCACCCCAAAATCCTCTGAGACCCTGCAAACCACCTCACAGATCCTCTCACCCACGGAACAGCTTCCCACACCTGCAGAATGCTCGCCAAGAAAGTGACATGAAAATGAACATAAGAAAGTGAGCTTCAAGGCGATGTACACTAACATAGATGGGATTTCAAATAAAACAAGTGAACTTGGAGAATGGGCACTAGAAGAAAACCCAGACATAATAGCACTCACAGAAACAAAGCTAACGAAAATCATAACAAATGCAGTGTTTCCACAGGGCTACTATGTAGTGAGGAAAGAGAGAGAAGGGAGAGGAGGAGGTTGTGTAGCTCTGCTACTAAGAGAAGGTTGGAGTTTCGAAGAGATGGTACTTCAGAACTGTGAAGGTTTCAGTGACTACATGTCAGGCACCACAGCAACTGGAGGACAGAAAATTATAGTAGTAGTCATATATAACCCCCCACCGAATGGCAGAAGACCCAGGCAGGAATATGATAGAAACAACTTGGCCACCATCAATATAATAGAGAGAGCAGCTTCTGTGGCTGGCAGGAACGGATCCAGACTACTAATCATGGGAGACTTCAACCGTGGGAAGATAGATTGGGGGAACAGAGACCCACATGGAGGCCCAGACACAAGGGGAGCTAAGCTGCTGGATGTGGCAACAATAAACGTTCTAAGTCAACACGTCAAGGGACCAACAAGAATGAGAGGAGGGGATGAACCAGCCTTGCTTGATCTGATATTTACCCTAAATGAGTCGGATATAAGGGAAGTTAAGTTTGAAGCCCCATTGGGAATGAGTGATCATAGTGTATTGAGCTTTGAGTACCTGGTTGAGCTAGGAATTATCACCCCCAAAAAAGAACTGGGAAACAAAGGGCTGGCGTACCGAAAGGGAAACTATGAGGAGATGAATAAATTCCTATGGGATATACATTGGGACACAGAACTCGGAACCAAGTCCGTACAAGACATGATGGACTATGTCACCCAAAAATGTCAGGAGGCTGTAAGCAGGTTTGTCCCAGCCCGACAGGAAAAAAACAGAGAAGCAAAGGAAGAATCCGTGGTTTAATAGGGAATGTATGAAAGCAAAGGAGCTGAACAAAAGGGCATGGAGGAACTTCCGTAATAACAGAACACCAGAAAGTAAAGAGAGATACCAGAGAACCAGGAACGAGTATGTTAGTGTGAGAAAAGGTATGAAAATGATATAGCTAATAAAGCCAAGACCGAACCAAAGCTACTACACAGTCACATCAGGAGGAAGACAACAGTGAAGGAACAGGTGATGAAACTTAGGGTGGGCGAGGACAGGTACGCAGAGAATGACAAAGAGGTGTGTGAAGAACTCAACAAAAGGTTCCAGGAGGTCTTTACAATAGAACAGGGAGATGTCACGGCGCTAGGAGAGGTGGCAGCAAACTAGGTGACCTTGGATAGGTTCGAAATTACAAGATATGAGGTCAAGAAGCACCTATTGGAGCTGGATGTGAGAAAAGCTGTTGGGCCGGACGGAATCTCACCATGGATATTGAAAGAGTATGCAGGAGCACTTTGCTTGCCACTCTCCATAGTGTATAGTAGGTCACTGGAAACGGGAGACGTACCAGAAATATGGAAGATTGCTAATGTAGTACCAATATACAAAAAGGGTGACAGACAAGAGGCACTGAACTACAGGCCAGTGTCCTTAACTTGTATACAATGCAAGGTGATGGAGAAGATTGTGAGAAAAAACCTAGTAACACATCTGGGGAGAAGAGACTTCGTGACAACCCATCAACATGGGTTCAGGGAGGGTAAATCTTGCCTTACAGGCTTGATAGAATTCTACGATCAGGTGACAAAGATTAAGCAAGAAAGAGAAGGATGGGCGGACTGCATTTTTTGGGACTGTCGGAAAGCCTTTGACACAGTTCCCCATAAAAGGTTGATGCATAAGCTGAAGAAACAGGCAGGAGTAACTGGTAGGGCGCTCCAGTGGATAAGGGAATACCTAAGCAATAGGAAGCAAAGAGTTACAGTGAGGGGTGAGATCTCAGAATGGCGTGAAGTCACCAGAGGAGTCCCACAGGGCTCTGTACTTGTACCTATCCTGTTTCTGATATACGTAAATGATCTCCCAGAGGGTATAGACTCATTCCTCTCATTGCTTGCTGACGACGCCAAAATTATGAGAAGGATTAAGACAGAGGAGGAAAGCTTGAGGCTTCAAGAAGACCTGGACAAACTGCAGGAATGACCGAACAAATGGCTGTTAGAGTTTAACGCAAGCAAATGTAATGTAATGAAGATAGGGGTAGGAAGCAGGAGATCAGATACAAGGTATCATTTGGGAGATGAAATACTTCAAGAGTCAGAGAGAGAGAGAAAGACCTGGGGGTTGATATCACACCAGACCTGTCCTCTGAAGCCAATATCAAGTGGATAACATCAGCAGCATATGCCAGGTTGGCTAACATAAGAACGGCCTTTAGAAACTTGTGTAAGGAATCTTTCAGGACATTATATACCACATATGTCAGACCAATCCTGGAGTATGCGGCTCCAGCATGGAGTCCATATCTAGTCAACCATAAGACTAAACTGAAAAGGTTCAAAGGTTTGCCACCAGACTAGTACCCGAGCTGAGAGGTATGAGCTACGAGGAGAGACTCCTGGAATTAAACCTCGCTTCGATGAAAGACAGAAGAGTTAGGGGGGACATGATCACCACATTCAAGATTCTCAAGGGAATCGACAGGGTTGATAAAGACAGGCTATTTATCACAAGGGGCCCACGCACTAGGGGACTCAGGTGGAAACTGAGTACCCAAATGAGCCACAGAGATATTAGAAAGAACTTTTTTAGTGTCAGAGAGGTTGACAAATGGAATGCATTAGGAAGTGATGTGGTGGAGGCTGACTCCATACATAGTTTCAAGTGTATATATGATAGAGCCCAATAGGCTCAGGAACCTGTACACCTGTTGATTGACGGTTGAGAGGCGGGACCAGAGAGCCAGAGTTCAACCCCCGCAAGCACAACTAGGTGAGTACACACACACACAGCCTCGTAGGGGCCTCGTAGCCTGGTGGATAGCGTGCAGGACTCGTAATTCTGTGGCGCGGGTTTGATTCCCGCACGAGGCAGAAACAAATGGGCAAAGTTTCTTTCACCCTAAGTTCCCCTGTTACCTAGCAGTAAATAGGTACCTGGGAGTTAGTCAGCTGTCACGGGCTGCCTCCTGGGGTGTGTGTGTGTGTGTGGTGTGGAGAAAGAAAAAAAAAAAAAGAAAGTAGTTAGTAAACAGTTGATTGACAGTTGAGAGGCGGGCCGAAAGAGCAAAGCTCAACCCCCGCAAAAACACAACTAGTAAACACACACACTCGCACAAGGTATACTAGGTGAGTACTCACACACACACAAGGTATACTAGGTGACTACACATACACACACAAAAAACACATACACAATGTATTCTAGGTTAGTACTAGTTGAGTACACACACACACACAAGGTATACTAGGTGAATACACACACACAAACACACTCACAAGGTATACTAGGTGAGTACACACACACACAAAACACACTCACAAGGTATACTAGGTGAGTACACTTACACACACACACAAAACACACAAGGTATACTAGGTGAGCACTAGGTGAGTACACACACACAAAACACACATACAAGGAATACTAGATGAGTACACACACACACACACAAGGTATACTAGGTGAGTACACACACACACACACACAAGACACACATACCCACACACACACACAAAACACACACAACAATCCCCACCTATCAGTGGGCAATTGGGACTCACACACACACACATTTGATTGACTAAAATTAACGTATTTTATACGTTTAAAAGACGTCTTTATATAAATAGTTACAGTGTCATCTTTCTGAAACCAAATAAGAATATCAGAAAACCTTTTCTGTTTGCTGGGAATCTATTTAGAATTGACATAGTAATCTGGAACAGTATGCATATAACAGTATGACGTTGGCCATATTTCTGAGTCTGAAAAAATTTGTTATATGTCAGTTACTTCTGTGTAGCAAAAGTCTCATTTACCCTTGTGAAGAGCACTGTTCTCTATGACAGCTCTCGCTTCAAAAGTTTATTATAGGATCAGTTCATCTTGTACAACATGTTATAACTTATGGCATCGAACCTTCCGATGCCAGACTCCTCCATTCTCTTGCACTGTCACCTCTGCTGCTGGGACGGTACGAGCTGGGTACCCACCCTTCATTAACATCACCTACACACCTGCAGGACGGCGTCTTCTCACCGTTACTGCGCATCTTTCCCTATATCATGTACTGAACAATATTTGCAGTTTTTCACCTCCAGCACGTGGAGTTTATTTCCTGATACCTATGATCTAAAATTGAAGAAATGTCAGTAGTTGCGTTAAGCCTATATTTTTTCTTGCCCAAGGTTTTAACTGTTGATAGTGTATCTAATGACCTATTAAAAATAATAATTTATATATAAATAAAAATGGAAATGTTCGTTTGTTCAAAATCGCTAATCTCCGAATGTTCTTCACCGATTGCTTTGAAATTTTCACACAATGTTCCATTCGCATCCGAGCGGGTTTATATATACATATTATATAAATGTCACGTTTGAAGGGAAAAAACATGCTTTTTTAAAAAAACTGTGTTTTCCATGTGAGGGAAATCTTTGAAACCTCTTACCGATTGCTTTGAAATTTTGATATAACGTTGCATTCGAATAGGCGCGTGTTTTTATAAACCTACTATATACATAACTCACCTGTGACAGGAAAAAACAGGCTTTCCTTGAAAAACAGCGCCATCTGTTGGACATAAGAGCAACACTCGCTGTAATCTCCAAAAAATCTTCACAGATTTCTTTGAAATTTTGACACAACGTTCCATTCGAATACGTGCATTTTTTATTTACCTACTATACAGATGCCACTCCTGTGATAGGTAAAAACATGTTTTCTCGAAAAACAGCGCCATCTGTTGCATGTAATAGCAACACACGCTACAAAATATGTTATGATTCAATCAATGTTTCGGATTGAATTTTCATAGATTACGATATATTTTCATTTTGATTTAAATATTTTGTGGGAATTGCATTGCAATTGAGCTGTGTTGTTTACCATACCGATCATTTCATATCTATAAGTATACATGCCACACCTGTTACTGGCAAAAACATTCTTTTTTTAAGAAACAGCACCATCTGTTGCACGTAAGAGCAACACATGCTATACTAAATGTGTTATGATTCCATTTCAATGTTTCCAATTGCACTGACATATTGAATTTTCATAGATTTCAATTTATTTTCATTTTGATTTAATTATTTTGTGTGACATTGCATTGGAATTGACATGTGTTTTTACCATACTGTTCATTTCGTGAGTATAAGTATAGATGCCACACCTGCGACAGGTAAAACTATGCTTTTCTTGAAAAACAGCACAATCTGTGGCATGTAAGAGCAACACACATGCTATTCTAAATATGTTACAATTCCATTGCAATGTTTCTGATTGCATTGAAAAATTGAATTTTCATAGATTTTAATTTATTTTCATTTTGATTTAATTATTTTGAGGGAACTGCGTTGCAATTGAGCCATGTTGTTTACCATACCGTTCATTTCGTGAGTATTGTTTATTTTTTTTTCATATTTTCATTTCATTTTTAACTGTTTTTTATATATTTCAGTGATGGGAACATCAGATCACTTGATGTTTCCAATTTTCTGATGGAAACATCAGACTATTTGGGAAGGCATTGGACGAGGGAGTGGGGAATGGTAGGGATGACGAGGGGACGCAAGTGAGAGATGGTGGGGAGGACGAGGGAACAAGGGAAGGGGGTAATGGTGGGGAAGGACGAGGGGACAGGGGAGTTTGGGATGGTGTGGACGAGCGGATGGGGGAATTGAGAATAGTGGGGAGGACAATGGGACAGGGAAGGTTGCTGTAGCTCAGCAAAGCATATGCGTTGCAGATCCAGAGCAATGCGTGGCCGGGTACTGCTAGTTAATAATAATAATAATTCATTGTGACACAAAACAGGCAGCCAGAGTGTATTTATATATGTTAGGCTTAATGCCAGATCTTCACCTAACACTAAGCAGGTACCCAGGAGATAATCAGCTTGATGTGGGGGTTGCATCCTGGGGAAAGTCAGTAATTCGAT
>NC_091166.1:7601319-7645669 GCF_040958095.1 Procambarus clarkii
AGGTACGACATATATATATATATATATATATATATATATATATATATATATATATATATATATATATATATATATATATATATATATATATATATATATATATATATATATATATATATATATATATAATAGGGGTACCACCTCTGGTGCAAGTGTAGGGACCCATAGCCTCGGAGAAGAAAATAAAGAGTACTCAGAGAAGACCTTGTGGATCCTCACTGAACACTTTGATATTTTCTTCTCCTACCACCCCTATTCTTTTGTTAAGTAGGAATATTTATCTAACTTTATTTGAAAATGTCATTACACAAAAAAAAGTTACAATATTTATTACATGCAGGGTACAAGGCTGCTTGTCACAAGTTGAACAGCTCCTCCAGCTCCTCAGATGGCGGGCAGGAACCGTGGATGCAGTGAGCATTTCCTCTCTGGATTGCCACACTAAGGCGCTGAAAAAGAAAACTGGCAGCTCTAGGGTCTCTAGTTGTTTCGATTAGCTTAGACCCCAACTCCTTCAAAAAGCTAGCAGCACTTTTACCCCAGGCACCAAGTGTCTCTGAGGCAATGGGGACAAAATTGTAGTGGTGCTCAAGGTCTCTGTATTTACGTGACTTGGCCGCTTCCCGGTGATTGGCAGCTCCTCCTGCTTGTGTAGCACTGAAGTCAACATAGGTATTGGCTAAAGTTGAAACGCAAGTGTAGTCCCACACCAACTGTCTACCATTCTTCCAGGGGTTCACCGTAATTCCGTCTGGGCGACCGACAGGCTCATCCGAGTTGCGGGACATTAGGTAACGGGGCTCTCTCTCTGCTGGACAACCGGCTGTGGTAAGGCTTCTCTTAATAATGTCATTAACCTCGCCGTGTCTTGCATGCCATCCTCCCGTCCTTTGGCAAAGAAGGCCATGCCGACCATATCTGTCGGCCTCTGCCTCGCCGCAAATACACCTGTATTCGGTGTGGATTGGGGCAGCTAGGCGGAGAGCCACGGCAATTCGGAGGGCCTGCGGTGTGAGACGGGTGCCGGTTGCTGACATTGGGGTTGCTAATAGGAACTCACCTGCATGGGGAGCTGCTACAGCTCTAAGTCGGGCAGTGTCATGTGGTGTTGTCGCAGCTTCTAGCAAAGTTGCAGCTTCTTGGTCGGCAATGGGGCGATCCCAGCTGGATTGCTTATGGGCTTCAGAAGGCGGTGGTTGGGGTGCTGGTCCTGCGAGAGAGACCCATTTGGTTGTGCAGTCTGTGAAGCTGGGATCATGTACCCCAGCCTGTTGAACAAGGTGCTCAGGTAGGATTTCCTTCACCAAGTTGTCAGACCCCACTGAAGAGGACAGGAACGCTGGTACAGCAATTTGTGTTGCTGTGCGCACGCCAAGGCCACCGAGTCTGACAGGAAGGGAGGCCTGTTTCCACTGTGAGTCGCTGAGGGAAAGATTGAGGGCTTTTTCTAGTGTTGATTTCAGCAAGCTGTCATACTCTTCTAATTTAATATTGTTGAAAGATGGCGAACATCTTAGAAAGTAGGTCAGCCTGGGGAGGGACAAGCATCTGGTGATGAGGTAAAGTGCATCATGAGCATCGATGTCTTCAATCCTCTCGTTCATCCTCTTCAGGTCAGTGATCTTCTTACCGAGGACCCCGTCGATGGTATTCCTTCCAAGAGGAGCACCTAGGAGTGTGCTGTCCTCAGGGTTGGTTGTATGAATGTCAGGCAAAACAACCTTTATTTGCTCTATTATGTGCTGGTTGGTGGAGGTTATTTCGCACTTGGAAGGGTTCAGGGTGAGGCCTAGGCTTGCTCCTTGCTCCTGGATTATTCTTATGTCGTCCAAGAGTGAGGCTGGGGAGCCGGCTAGAGTACCATCATCCAAAAACCAAATGTTGAGCTCACTGGACAGGTTATCGGTGACTTCCTTGATAACTAGGCAGAACAGAAAAGGAGCAAGGGGGTCACCTTGTTGGACACCTTCTTGTGATTCAATTTCATGTTCCCCAAAAAGCAGAGTTAGATTTTTGCTATGTTAGATTCTTGCTATTACACGCAATATATATATATATATATATATATATATATATATATATATATATATATATATATATATATATATATATATATATATATATATATATATATAGTATATTTTGGTAGCTGTCTTTCCTGTAGACATATATTATTAAATATGACCGAAAAAGTAAGATTAATAATTCTAACACGAATTTTCTCGATCTTTTTACGTTTCTTTTCACTGTTGATGGTAATTCAAAGATCAATTGTCCAAAATTCATTTTTATTTCAAGTCTGACGCGACACTTGAGCGCGTTTCGTAAAACTTATTACATTTTCAAAGACTTCAGTTTACAAACACGCAACTGAAACTGAATAGAGCTTACACATCTTCCATTTTATATCTAGATTTGGGTGAGGTGGATGAGGTGAAAACAAACTTTCAACAATGGGTATTGAATGGGTATTAAATTCAAATACAAGACAGAACAGGAAACAATGGGTATTGAATGGAGTTAATTGTAGAAAGCCTATTGGTCCATATTTCTTGATGCTTCTATATTGGAGCGGAGTCTTGAAGTGGGTAGAATATAGTTGTGCATTAATTGGCTGTTGATTGCTGGTGTTGACTTCTTGATGTGTAGTGCCTCGCAGACGTCAAGCCGCTTGCTATCGCTGTATCTATCGATGATTTCTGTGTTGTTTGCTAAGATTTCTCTGGTGATGGTTTGTTTGTGGGAAGAGATTATATGTTCCTTAATGGAACCCTGTTGCTTATGCATCGTTAAACGCCTGGAAAGAGATGTTGTATATATATATATATATATATATATATATATATATATATATATATATATATATATATATATATATATATATATATATATATATATATATATATATATATATATATATATATATATATATATATATATATATATGCGAACAAGCCTGAATGGTCCCCAGGACAATATGCAACTGAAAACTCACACCCCAGAAGTGACTCGAACCCATACTCCCAGAAGCAACGCAACTGGTATGTACAAGACGCCTTAATCCACTTGACCATCACGACCGGACATAATGAGGTGATAGCCGAGGCTATTTGAACCACCCCACCGCCGGCACTCGGATAGTTATCTTGGGCATAGCATTTTACCAAATCACCTCATTCTTTGGGGCACACGTGAGGAACACAAATGCGAACAAGCCTGAATGGTCCCCAGGACAATATGCAACTGAAAACTCACACCCCAGAAGTGACTCGAACCCATACTCCCAGAAGCAACGCAACTGGTATGTACAAGACGCCTTAATCCACTTGAGTATGGGTTCGAGTCACTTCTGGGGTGTGAGTTTTCAGTTGCATATTGTCCTGGGGACCATTCAGGCTTGTTCGCATTTGTGTTCCTCACGTGTGCCCCAAAGAATGAGGTGATTTGGTAAAATGCTATGCCCAAGATAACTATCCGAGTGCCGGCGGTGGGGTGGTTCAAATAGCCTCGGCTATCACCTCATTATGTCCGGTCGTGATGGTCAAGTGGATTAAGGCGTCTTGTACATACCAGTTGCGTTGCTTCTGGGAGTATGGGTTCGAGTCACTTCTGGGGTGTGAGTTTTCAGTTGCATATTGTCCTGGGGACCATTCAGGCTTGTTCGCATTTGTGTTCCTCACGTGTGCCCCAAAGAATGAGGTGATTTGGTAAAATGCTATGCCCAAGATAACTATCCGAGTGCCGGCGGTGGGGTGGTTCAAATAGCCTCGGCTATCACCTCATTATGTCCGGTCGTGATGGTCAAGTGGATTAAGGCGTCTTGTACATACCAGTTGCGTTGCTTCTGGGAGTATGGGTTCGAGTCACTTCTGGGGTGTGAGTTTTCAGTTATATATATATATATATATATATATATATATATATATATATATATATATATATATATATATATATATATATATATATATTTCATTGAATATGACCGCATATTCTGTATTTATTATTTTCTGGTTTAGGGCTTCTATCCCTCTAACTATTTTCTTAGCATCAGGGCTTAATTGGAATAGGAGTTCTCCAAAACTCATTTTCGTACTTTTAAGGTGAAGAAAAGAAGTGATTTACTATAGAGTGTATTACACTTATTTGTATAATTTGCACGACGTTTCGAACCTCCATGGTTCATTCTCAAGTGAACAGATCTTACAATACTAGTTGATTTTATACCCGCATTAGGTCAGGTGATAATACAATGAAGGTGAAAAACATGGGGGGATACATAAGGGATAAACATAGGGGCTGCAGAAGGCGTATTGGCCCATACGAGGCATCTCCTATCTAAACACAAAGATTAATCCAGTGTAATTGGCCTGTTATGTTGGACATTGTCTTCTGTGTTGGCATCGATATGTTCTTGTCTTGTCCTTACTCTCATGGTGGGTAGAGTAAATAGTTCCGTGATTTGGGTGTTCATGGTAGGTCGCTCTATTCTTATGTGAATTGCCTCAAGAATTTGTAATCTTCTTGAATCTTGGGTTTTGTCTATTATGCAAGTATTCTTGTTCAACATTTCTCTTGTTAGAGTAATGTCATGGGCTCGTCTCATGTGATTCCTAGGGGCACCAGATTGAAGATGGCATGTCAAACGCCTCGTCAGCTTGGTCGACGTCATACCTATGTACTTACATTGAAGGTTACATCCTTCGTGGGGGCAAGTGTACATGTATACAACGCTTGACTGCTGTAGAGGGTTCTCCGTCGGCTTCGGGCTGTTTTTGATAAGGAGTTCGGAAGTCTTCTTGGTTTTGTAGAATATTATCAGGTTTATGTTCAGATGAACTAATTGACCTAAAAAGACACCTAGAGAGAGAGTCAGTACTCCGATTTACACATGAAAATAGTGAAAATAACAGTCTGCCATTCTTGGATGTACTAATAACAAAAACCGGAACCTCTTTAAGCACCAACGTATATACCAAGCCCACCAACATAGGATTATGCCTGAACGGTAGAAGTGAGTGCCCCCAAAGATACAAAGCCAGTGTTCTCAATGCTTATATTCGTCGAGCGCTTACCCACTGCTCTGAATGGAGCAACGTGAGTAGAGAGTTTGAAAGAGTAACTCAGGTATTGGTGAACAACGGATATAGCAACGCGGAAATAAACGCTGCTATAAGAAGACACTTGGACCGTTGGTATAATTCAGAACCTAGAACAGAAACCACAACACCCCCAATAAAATTATATTACAAATCAACCATGCACAGTGAACATATAAAAGAGGAAAGAATAATGAAAGAAATAATCCGTAAAGGAGTAAAAAGCACTACTCCTAACCAAAACATAAACCTGATAATATTCTACAAAACCAAGAGACTTCCGAACTCCTTATCAAAAACAGCCCGAAGCCGACGGAGAACCCTCTACAGCAGTTAAGCGTTGTATACATGTACACTTGCCCCCATGAAGGATGTAACCTTCAATGTAAGTACATAGGTATGACGTCGACCAAGCTGACGAGGCGTTTGACATGCCATCTTCAATCTGGTGCCCCTAGGAATCACATGAGACAAGCCCATGACATTACTCTAACAAGAGAAATGTTGAACAAGAATACTTGCATAATAGACAAAACCCAAGATTCAAGAAGATTACAAATTCTTGAGGCAATTCACATAAGAATAGAGCGACCTACCATGAACACCCAAATCACGGAACTATTTACTCTACCCACCATGAGAGTAAGGACAAGACAAGAACATATCGATGCCAACACAGAAGACAATGTCCAACATAACAGGCCAATTACACTGGATTAATCTTTGTGTTTAAATAGGAGATGCCTCGTATGGGCCAATACGCCTTCTGCAGCCCCTATGTTTATCCCTTATGTATCCCCCCATGTTTTTCACCTTCATTGTATTATCACCTGACCTAATGCGGGTATAAAATCAACTAGTATTGTAAGATCTGTTCACTTGAGAATGAACCATGGAGGTTCGAAACGTCGTGCAAATTATACAAATAAGTGTAATACACTCTATAGTAAATCACTTCTTTTCTTCACCTTAAAAGTACGAAAATGAGTTTTGGAGAACTCCTATTCCAATTAAGCCCTGATGCTAAGAAAATAGTTAGAGGGATAGAAGCCCTAAACCAGAAAATAATAAATACAGAATATGCGGTCATATTCAATGAAACATGTTTGAAAGAAAACCTGCTGCCAGTATACACCAATATTTATATATATATAAATATTTATATATATATAAATATATATATATATATATATAAATATATATATATATATATAAATATATATATATATATATAAATATATATATATATATATATATATATATATATATATATATATATATATATATATATATATATATATATATATATATATATATATATACATATATGTCGTACCTAATAGCCAGAACGCACTTCTCAGCCTACTATGCAAGGCCCGATTTGCCTAATAAGCCAAGTTTTCCTGAATTAATATATTTTCTCTATTTTTTTCTTATGAAATGATAAAGCTACCCATTTCATTATGTATGAGGTCAATTTTTTTTAATTGGAGTTAAAATTAACGTAGATATATGACCGAACCTAACCAACCCTACCTAACCTAACCTAACCTATCTTTATAGGTTAGGTTAGGTTAGGTAGCCGAAAAAGTTAGGTTAGGTTAGGTTAGGTAGGTTAGGTAGTCGAAAAACAATTAATTCATGAAAACTTGGCTTATTAGGCAAATCGGGCCTTGCATAGTAGGCTGAGATGTGCGTTCTGGCTACTTGGTACGACATATATATATATATATATATATATATATATATATATATATATATATATATATATATATATATATATATATATATATATATATATATATATATATATATATATATTCCTTTGGAGACTTCAGGCGGAAAGTAGAGTTGGAAATTCTGTTGGACGACATATTCGACCTCGAGACACAAAAGAAGGTCACTACCAAAGATACCTTACAAGCAGAACTTATTGCAGAAGGAGGAAAGAATCGAGGCAACTACAGAAGCACCATACTGTCCCCCGAGCTTAAAGCGGCAGCTAAAAGCCTTCGTGAGAACAAGGAGATAGTTGTCAGGAGAGGTGACAAGTCGCCAATATATGTCATTCTTAAAAAAGACGAATATCTGGCGAAAATGAACATCATACTCTCTGACCAAACTAAGTTCCAAAGGGTAACGAAGGACACTACAGCCGAATTAAAAGCAAAGGTCAACAAACTGATGGAAACTGTGAACGCCAAGAAATCCGGACTCCACCTGCCAAAGATCATTGGGGAATATAAACCTGGATATGCGTATGGAAATGTCAAGACGCACAAGCCTGGAAACCCACTTCGGCCAATCATTAGCCAGATAACCACACCCACGTACAGACTGGCGAAGCGACTCAACGGCCTGCTGACTCCTTATGTTCCTTGCGCCTTCAGCCTGAAGTCTCCAAAGGAATTTGTGGACTTACTGCGGGGCGCACGGGCCACAGGGATAAGAGCCTCGTTGGACGTAGAATCGCTGTTTACCAACGTACCTGTGGACGAGACAATCGGAATGATAGCCGACAGAGTGTATCGTGATCCAGCCTGTACTCCTCTTGACATGCCAGAAAGTATTCTGAGGAAACTACTCCAAGCTTGTACTAAAGAGGCACCCTTCTTGAGCCCGGATGGGCACATGTATAAGCAAGTAGATGGGGTCGCCATGGGTTCTCCCCTAGGTGTCCTGTTTGCAAACTTCTACATGGGTACCATCGAGCAAAAAGTCTTAGTCGACATGAACTTGAAACCGGCCATATACTGCAGGTATGTTGACAACATTTTTACACAGGTACCTGATGTCAGACATCTGCAGGAGCTGAAGGAGGCATTTGAGCAGAGTTCCGTGCTGCGTTTCACTTACGAGATGGAAAAGGATGGGAAGCTGCCCTTTCTAGATGTAACAGTCATGGAAAAGGGCGGAGGTTTCCACACTGCAGTCTACACTAAGGAAACGAACATAGGAATGTGCCTAAATGCCAACAGCGACTGCCCAGACAGGTACAAGAGGAGTGTTGTTAACGCATATGTCGACCGTGCTCTCAGCCACAGCTCAGAATGGAAGCAAGTCGACGAAGAACTCTGTAGGGTAAGGCAGGTCCTAGTCAACAACGGCTTCTCCAATGGTTTCGTCGAAGACATCATAAGAAGGAAAGTGAAAAGCCATGCAACCTCTGAAGAGACAACTAACACAACACCTATACCCCCTATTAGACTATTTTACAGGAACTTCTTTTCCACAGCTCATAAAACGGAGGAAAGGGTCCTGAAAGATATTGTTAATAGAAACGTTATCCCTACAGACAAAAATCAGAGGATACAACTGACGATTTACTATAAAACCAGAAAAACGGCCAGCCTACTCATGAGAAACTCTCCAGACACAAAACAGAACGCTTTAAAAGAGACTAACGTCGTCTATGCCTTCAAATGCCCTCTTGGGGACTGTAAGCTCCAAAAAACCAGCATATAGGCAAGACAACAACATCTCTTTCTAGGCGTTTAACGATGCATAAGCAACAGGGCTCCATTAAGGAACATATAATCTCTTCCCACAACCAAACCATCGCCAGAGAAATCCTAGTAAACAACACAGAAATCATCGATAGATACAGCGATAGCAGGCGGCTTGACGTTTGCGAGGCACTACACATCAAGAAGTCAACACCAGCAATCAACAGCCAATTATTGCACAACTATATTCTACCCACCTCAAGACTCCGCTCCAATATAGAAGCATCAAGAAATATGGACCAATAGGCTTTCTACAAACACTTCTATTCAATATCCATTGTTTCGTGTTCTGTCTTGTGTTGATGAAATTAATACCCTATTAATGCCACCTCACCCCATCCACCTCACTCAAATGTAGATATAAAATCGGAGATCCGTAAGTTCTATTCAGTTGTGTATTTGTGAACTAAAGTCTTTGAAAATGTAATAAGTTTTACGAAACGCGCTCGTGTCGCGTCAGACTAAAAATAAAAATGAATTTTGGAGAATTGATTTTTGATTTACCTCCAACAGTGAAAAGAAATATACGAAAGATTGAGAAAATTCGTGTTAGAATTATTAATCTTACTTTTTCGGTCATATTTAATAATATATATATATATATATATATATATATATATATATATATATATATATATATATATATATATATATATATATATATATATATATGTCGTACCTAGTAGCCAGAACTCACTTCTGAGCCTACTATCCAAGGCCCGATTTGCCTAATAAGCCAAGTTTTCATGAATTAATTGCTTTTCGACTACCTAACCAACCTAACCTAACCTAACCTAACTTTTTCGGCTACCTAACCTAACCTAACCTATAAAGATAGGTTAGGTTAGGTTAGGTAGGGTTGGTTAGGTTCGGTCATATATCTATGTTAATTTTAACTCCAATAAAAAAAAATTTACCTCTTACATAATGAAATGGGTTGCTTTATCATTTCATAAGAAAAAAATTAGAGAAAATATATTAATTCATGAAAACTTGGCTTATTAGGCAAATCGGGCCTTGCATTGTAGGCTGAAAAGTGAGTTCTGGCTACTAGGTACGACATATATATATATATATATATATATATATATATATATATATATATATATGTCGTACCTAGTAGCCAGAACGCACTTCTCAGCCTACTATGCAAGGCTCGATTTGCCTAATAAGCCAAGTTTTCCTGAATTATTATATTTTCTAGAATTTTTTTCTTATGAAATGATAAAGCTACCCATTTCATTATGTATGAGGTCAACTTTTTTTTATTGGAGATAAAATTAACGTAGATATATGATCGAACCTAACCAACCCTACCTAACCTAACCTAACCTATCTTTATAGGTTAGGTTAGGTTAGGTAGCCAAAAAAGTTAGGTTAGGTTAGGTCGTCGAATAAACATTAATTCATGAAAACTTGGCTTATTAGGCAAATCGGGCCTTGCATAGTAGGCTGAGAAGTGCATTCTGGCTACTAGGTACGATATATATATATATTGGTGTATACTGGCAGCAGGTTTCCTTTCAAAAATGTTTCATTGAATATGACCGCATATTCTGTATTTATTAGTTTCTGGTTTAGGGCTTCTATCCCTCTAACTATTTTCTTAGCATCAGGGCTTAATTGAAATAGGAGTTCTCCAAAACTCATTTTCGTACTTTTAAGGTGAAGAAAAGAAGTGATTTACTATAGAGTGTATTACACTTATTTATATAATTTGCACAACGTTTCGAACCTCCATGGTTCATTCTCAAGTGAACAGATCTTACAATACTAGTAGATTTTATACCCGCACTGGGTCAGGTGATAATACAATAAAGGTGAAAACACGGGGGGATACATAAGGGATAAACGTGAGGTGAAACATAAAGGTAACTGCAGAAGGCTTATTGACCCATACGAGGCAGCTCCTATCTAAACACAAAGATTAATCCAGTGTAATTGGCCTATTATGTTGGACATTGTCTTCTGTGTTGGCATCGTTATGTTCTGGTCTTGTCCTTACTCTCATGGTGGGTAGAGTAAATAGTTCCGTGATTTGGGTGTTCATGGTAGGTCGCTCTATTCTTATGTGAATTGCCTCAAGAATTTGCAATCTTCTTGCATCTTGGGTTTTGTCTATTATGCAGGTATTCTTGTTCAACATTTCTCTTGTAAGAGTGATGTCATGGGCTTGTCTCATGTGATTCCTAGGGGCACCGGATTGAAGATGGCATGTCAAACGCCTCGCCAGCTTGGTCGACGTCATACCTATGTACTTAGATTGAAGGTTACATCCTTCGTGGGGGCAAGTGTACATGTATACAACGCTTGACTACTGTAGAGGGTTCTCCGTCGGCTTCGGGCTGTTTTTGATAAGGAGTTCGGAAGTCTTCTTGGTTTTGTAGAATATTATCAGGTTTATGTTTTGGTTAGGTGTAGTGCTTTTTACTCCTTTATGGATTATTTCTTTCATTATTCTTTCCTCTTTTATATGTTCACTGTGCATGGTTGATTTGTAATATAATTTTATTGGAGGTGTTGTGGTTTCTGTTCTAGGTTCTGGATTATACCAACGGTCCAAGTGTCTTCTTATAGCAGCGTTTATTTCCGCGTTGCTATATCCGTTGTTCACCAATACCTGAGTTACTCTTTCAAACTCTCTACTCACGTTGCTCCATTCAGAGCAGTGGGTAAGCGCTCAACGAATATAAGCATTGAGAACACTGGCTTTGTATCTTTGGGGGCACTCACTTCTACCGTTCAGGCATAATCCTATGTTGGTGGGCTTGGTATATACGTTGGTGCTTAAAGAGGTTCCTGTTTTTGTTATTAGTACATCCAGGAATAGCAGACTGTTATTTTCACTATTTTCATGTGTAAATCGGAGTACTGACTCTCTCTCTAGGTGTCTTTTTAGGTCAATTAGTTCCTCTGAGTCTTTTACTATTACGAATATGTCATCTACATAACGGCAGTATACAGTTGGTTTTTGTCTGCTACTGAAGACCCTGTCTTCGATGGTTCCCATATAAAAATTAGCAAATAAAACTCCTAAGGGGGAGCCCATTGCTACTCCGTCTATTTGTAAATACATGTCTCCTTGTGGACTGATGAAAGGGGCTTCCTTTGTACATGCTTCGAGAAGACTTTTCAAGTGTGGCTCAGGTATGTCTAATTTGGGGGTGCTCTCGTCTCTGTATACTCTGTCCAGTATCATTCCTATGGTTGTGTCGACTGGGACGTTGGTAAATAGGGATTCAACGTCCAGGGATGCGATGATTCCATCGGGTTGGGTAGATTTGATCAATTCTAGGAAATCTGCTGATGATTGTAGACTAAACTTACTTGGAGTGTATGGGGTTAGGAGTTCATTGAGTTTCTTTGCCAGGTGATAAGTTGGGGTTGGTATTTGGCTGATTATAGGGCGTAGTGGGTTACCTGGTTTATGCGTCTTAACATTGCCGTAGGCATATACTAAGCCATAGTCGCCTTGAAGTTTATTGAAATGCACACTACCTTTCTTTGCGTTGATTGCTGTAATTGTTTTGTTTACTTTCCGCTTAAGGTCTTCTACGGGGTTCCTCGTGATTCGTTGAAATTTGGAGTCGTCACTAAGGATGTCGCTAATTTTGTTCATGTATTCATGGGTAGGAATCAATACATATGCTGCTGTTTTGTCGGCTTTTCTTATTGTTACGTCTTTCAGATTTTTTAGTTGTTTCGCTGCTTCTTTGAGTCGTGGGGTTAAGATTGTAGATGAATATGTACCTCGTTTTCTCCCTGCTTCTGCAAGTAGTTCAGCCTGAAGTGTGTCAGTGGTGATGACTTTTTTGTTGTCTTCTAGCTTATGGATATCGTCCAGAAGCAATTCGATTTCCAGGCGTTTTTGATGCATCTTTGGTTTAGATAAGAATTGAAAATTTAGACCAAGATTTAAGAGGTCTCGTTGGTCCTGGGTAAGATCATAAGAAGTCAGGTTAATGTAGCCATCTTTAGGACGAGGGATCTTTAACTGTCCACCGTTTAGGGCTGTTAACTTACGGAGTGTCTTTGTTTCTACAAGAGTTTTATGTTGTTGTTTCAGGTTAAATAGTTCACTGTTGATGGTTTGCTTGAGTTGGATAGGGATGTCGTACTGGGTCCATTTGTTTAACAGATGCTCAGCCTGCTCTGTAAAGGTTTGGAGGGCTTCCTTCTTCTTGTTTAGTTGATGCCGAATGAGCTCTTGCCTATACCTATAGGTAAACTCTGTATTGCGGACTGCTGGGTCATGTGGGTTTATATTGGTGTATACTGGCAGCAGGTTTTCTTTCAAACATGTTTCATTGAATATGATCGCATATTCTGTATTTATTATCTTCTGGTTTAGGGCTTCTATCCCTATCTCTCTCTCTCTCTCTCTCTCTCTCTCTCTCTCTCTCTCTCTCTCTCTCTCTCTCTCTCTCTCTCTCTCTCTCTCTCTCTCTCTCTCTCTCTCTCTCTATATATATATATATATATATGTATATATATATATATATATGTATATATATATATATATATATATATATATATATATATATATATATATATATATATATATATATATATGTATATATATATATATATATATATATATATATATGTATATATATATATACATATATATATATACATATATATATATATATATATATATATATATATATATATATATATATATATATATATATATATATGTATATCATGTGTGTATATCACGAAAATAAACACGTGATTAAGAATGTGACAATGTCAGACCACGGAGGAAAATGAAACAGGAAATTTCCTTAAGTACTTTCGTATATTAAATACATCTTCAGAAGGAATGATTTTACAGATCGAGTGATGGGTATAAATAGGCAGGAGAGAGTGGTGAAGTGGGGTGAGGTACAATACTTGGACAACGCTGTGGGAACCGACCTGTGAGATTTATATTTATTTAATTTATATGAATTTATATTTACGTTAATTTGTATAATTCGATAGCAATTTGTATAATGATAAGTGGACTGTATTTCTGCAATAATCTCATAATCTCACAAATCGATCCTCTACACATTAGGGGGGTTTATTAAATTATATATATGCAGCCAATCAAACTACAGTAATAGACTACATACTATTAAACATTGAAGAGGTTCCTTATCTTATAGTACAGCAGGTTAGTCCACCAGGCATAACTAGGGTGTAGACACCAAATTATCCTCTTTGAGGTAGCTTCCATCACCCAGTAACTGGTGCACAAAATCTTCCTCTTCTTGACCTGTCAAAAGTGCGCTAGCTGTGAAGCCAGAATCCTATATATGACAAGCTATATCAGAGAAAACACTATACAGTACATGGAACAATAAAGACCTGGCTTAATTACCTTTAGTTTGAGGCTTCCACGTGCTCTAACCGGGTCACCCTATATAATGACATTAATGGCCATAAATGAAAGATACATGGGTTTCGGAAAGAACACTTAACTTGAATTGTAGACATCGTGTTGGAGATGGTACCTTTGGTTTTCATAACACTACGTCCAAGTAAAATTAACAGGAGCCGTATTTGCTCCTGTGAGCCTCTGGTCTAGTATAAACAATGGCTGTTTAACACTCCATACTATTGACGTTACTGGCCGACATTGTCCAGATATGATAGGAGCCGTATTTGCTCCACACGTCTCGGAGGTGACACAACAATGGCTCCCTCCTTCCTCACCATGACGCCTGGCTTACATTGTCCACATGTCAGAAAGTGATAGAAGGGTCACATTTACTCTACTTTAATATTGATAATTAAGTTAATTTATATAAGATGTTTTTATGATGGTAAAGTCCAAAGACTAATGTATTTAAGAATAATTCCCACCATAATAGATGGTAAATTATAATAGTATGTGGTGATGATATCCCGTTTTCTTTAGACGGTAATTCCACTACAAGTTACGTTTTCTATGGGTAACTTGTTGGTACAATACAGCTATTATCTGTATGATTATTAAATGGTGTCGGATTTTCCGACATAATTCCCCAGGGGCTGCTCACGGGTCGAAGTCCTATTTAGAACAGACGAACATCGATACTCCTCCTTCGAATTATTTGAGTAATTTGATGTTAGTAGTTAGTAATCACACATTTGTGTGTCTGTTCGTACAGGACGGATGTCCCGTACTAGAGTTGCAGGGGTTAGAAGTCTAATGCGATTTCATTTCCCTGTTTACTCTTGAAAGGCTAATATTCAAGCCTTATTACATATTATTTAACCCAGAAGACTGGATGTGATCAAGTACTACAGTCAATTATGATTCAGGGACTGCAGTGAGATCAGTGACATTAGATATAACTTGAAGTTTCTTCAGGTAACTAGTCACTGATATATAAACACTGAGGCCCATGGAATACATCTTGATTAAATAATAAATGTATCAAATCAGTCATCAGATTTATTGGGGTTTAATTTAGTTAATTGATTCAGAAGATTGAATAGCTCATCATTAAAGTAAAGTATGGTTCTGAGACTGCAGTGGGTTCAGTGACATTGGTCGCAGTGACTTGTAGCTGTTTTAGGCTACTGTTCACTGATTTGCCACTGAGGCCTCATGAACTCATCTCCAGCTTTAAATGATGATACTAACATCAACCTCTGTTGGTATAGTCAGCTGTAATCTCCTTAGTATAATGCTACTGGAGAAATATAATCAGCTGACAAATTTAGTTTCTATTGGTATTGTTTATCTGCAGGCATAGGTCTCCTCAGGCTTGATACTGGGCCTGAGAGTAATTTACCTCCTGCAGAGTTTAACATGGTTATACCCTGATATTTAGTAGGGCTACCGATGAATCGATGGCAATAGTCTGTCCCTACAAGGAGACCGAAGTCGGTGAGGTGATCAGACTTAATATTATCTGCCAATTTTATTCCTCTATTTCTCAGGAATTTGGCTGTTGCTCTCAGACCTTGAACTTGTAGGTCTACTGGTATTTTGTCCACCACAATGGCTTGTACTCGACAGATGTACCTGCCTAAACGTACTGATGGTTGTACCACCTGGTAGACTTGAGGTCCTGCATCTGTTACAAACCCTGAGATGTTGAATGACATCTGGGCTACAGGCCTTAATTGTAGTTCATCTGCCAACTTTTTAGTGATATATGTTCTCTGGGATCCTTGGTCAAACAACCCACGGGTATGGACCTTGGCCCTCTTATTCAGGATGGTAATTTGGGCAGTAGGCAAAGTCGTATTACCTTTAGACTTTGCCGATTGGACACTGTTTGTTTGTTGCACCTTGCAGTACTGTACTGTGGTGGGAATGCTATCTTCCACCTTGGGGTTTGGAGACGTTGTTTTGGTGTCTCTGCACAATGCTGCATGGTGCTGACCTTTGTTACACCTATTACAGGTGTGTAATTGGGTATCACAGTCCTTGATGTTATGTTTCCTGAGGCACCTCGTGCAATGTTGCAAATCTTTGAGTCGCTCAACACGGGCGTCACTATCAGGAAAATTAGAGCAGTGGTACATTGAATGTTTCTCATTGCAGAACAAACATGTTCCATAGCTTCCAGTACCCTTTGGTGTCACGTTCTTGGATGACACAGTAACTATAGGCTTGGAGGGTCCCACTGCATATACGCCCACACTGCCACTGTTCCACTTTGGTGTTGAATTATATTGTCTAGATTCATTTGGAGTACCTTTGGTACTCTGTGGTTTACTATTACTGGTTTCTGAGGGTTTACTTGGTGGTTTTAATTTGTCATGTGTTCGTAATTGATGAACTACTGACTTTAAACCTTCAGATATTTCATTCATGGATAAGATGCAAATTATTATATATGCAACTCAACTCGAGTTGATAAAAATTACACCCAAAATAGGGTCTGGACCATTCATTGATGGTGTTAGGTTGTTGAATATAGTACAACTGACTATGGTAATAATGGGACTAGGATGAACGATAATAGTTCAACTAGTCAATGGTTAATATCCTACCCTGTTGTGGGTTGGCAATTAGTAAATATTATACTGTGATCACTAGTGCAATATATATTAAATAATTCTCTATTTTGGAGAAATAATATATACAATTATTGATAATAGCCTCTATGAAACTTCTAATATTATCTAGAAGTATTAAATATTATTAGTGACCTCGCGAAATAAAGTCCACAAAATTCGTAGATAATCTCTCGCGAAATGTAACACCACGAAATCCGTGAACAATCTTGCGAGGACACAGCCACTAATTTGGCTGGCTTCTATATTAGCGCTGTCATTTCACAGAATAACACGCCACCAAATCTGTGGGTGTGCATGAAACCGCTGATGAGGCAGATCTGAACTGAGCGGGGCTCGTGAACTCGTTCGAGGCAACGCCGCCGTCTTGACTGGCTTTGTTTAAATCACACTGCACTAGTATATTTAATGAATCCACTGGTTAACTGGTTCATCCGGTACTAAGATGACCAAATGTGGGTTCAAAGGACCAAATATTCCGGTTCCGAAGGTCCAAATAATCCGGTTCGAAGGACCAAATAATGTGGGAACCGACCTGTGAGATTTATATTTATTTAATTTATATGAATTTATATTTACGTTAATTTGTATAATTCGATAGCAATTTGTATAATGATAAGTGGACTGTATTTCTGCAATAATCTCATAATCTCACAAATCGATCCTCTACACATTAGGGGGGTTTATTAAATTATATATATGCAGCCAATCAAACTACAGTAATAGACTACATACTATTAAACATTGAAGAGGTTCCTTATCTTATAGTACAGCAGGTTAGTCCACCAGGTATAACTAGGGTGTAGACACCAAATAATCCTCTTTGAGGTAGCTTCCATCACCCAGTAACTGGTGCACAAAATCTTCCTCTTCTTGACCTGTCAAAAGTGCGCTAGCTGTGAAGCCAGAATCCTATATATGACAAGCTATATCAGAGAAAACACTATACAGTACATGGAACAATAAAGACCTGGCTTAATTACCTTTAGTTTGAGGCTTCCACGTGCTCTAACCGGGTCACCCTATATAATGACATTAATGGCCATAAATGAAAGATACATGGGTTTCGGAAAGAACACTTAACTTGAATTGTAGACATCGTGTTGGAGATGGTACCTTTGGTTTTCATAACACTACGTCCAAGTAAAATTAACAGGAGCCGTATTTGCTCCTGTGAGCCTCTGGTCTAGTATAAACAATGGCTGTTTAACACTCCATACTATTGACGTTACTGGCCGACATTGTCCAGATATGATAGGAGCCGTATTTGCTCCACACGTCTCGGAGGTGACACAACAATGGCTCCCTCCTTCCTCACCATGACGCCTGGCTTACATTGTCCACATGTCAGAAAGTGATAGAAGGGTCACATTTACTCTACTTTAATATTGATAATTAAGTTAATTTATATAAGATGTTTTTATGATGGTAAAGTCCAAAGACTAATGTATTTAAGAATAATTCCCACCATAATAGATGGTAAATTATAATAGTATGTGGTGATGATATCCCGTTTTCTTTAGACGGTAATTCCACTACAAGTTACGTTTTCTATGGGTAACTTGTTGGTACAATACAGCTATTATCTGTATGATTATTAAATGGTGTCGGATTTTCCGACAAACGCAGACGGCCTATTGGCCCATCAGATGCACCCAATTGGCCCATCCGATGTAGCCCAATGGCCCATCTGATACAGCAGACATACAAGCATAATACATAGGTAATTATAACATAAAGAGGTAAATATATACAATGAATTAGTGAGACAAATGTTTTTCAATGATCCTACTTAAATCGCCCTTTAGCTGATCTATTAGAAATGGATCTAAGTTATATAGACCACTGCTAATATTCAAATTACTTTCTTTGGTGATCTGTATCAAAGCAGATTCAATTATGTTTCTGTTATAGGTG
Source organism: Procambarus clarkii (assembly GCF_040958095.1). Classification (NCBI taxonomy): domain Eukaryota; kingdom Metazoa; phylum Arthropoda; class Malacostraca; order Decapoda; family Cambaridae; genus Procambarus; species Procambarus clarkii. The sequence continues at coordinate 7,619,846 of NC_091166.1, forward strand.
CTTTTACAATTTCTTATTGAAGAAGCACTCTCCCAATCAATTTGGTGAGCTTTTTCTGACAAATGCACAAACAAAGCATTAGACAATTGGCCATGTCTTACAGAGTATTTATGTTGCGATATTCTACATTTTAAATCTTTAGATGTTTGCCCGACATAGAACTTATTACATTCCTTACAAGGTATTTTATAAATGACGCAATTATCACTACGAGGGCTGTTCCTAACTAATAGCTTACCAACAGTGTTTTCGTAGCTAAACATTACATCTATATTAAAAAGTTTCAAGGCCTTGACAATATTCTCAAACCCAGAGAAATATGGTAAACATAACACATTCTTTGGGCGAATCCTTTCACTGCATACATTATTATAATATGTACGATGTGCTTTGTTGCGACAAACTTCCAAAAAATTTCGTGGGTAACAAAGCTTAAGACCAATCGAATCAATATTCTTAAATTCTTCGTCCAAGAATTCTGGACTCACAACTCGAAGAGCTCTTAGATACATTGAAGAAAAAATTGACTTTTTTACATTGTATCTATGCCCTGAAAAATAATGAACATAAGATAAATTGTTCGTAGGTTTTCTGTAAACACTAAACTTTAATGAAGAGTTTTCCCTATGAATAAGCACATCTAAGAATGGCAAACATTTATCAATTTCAGTCTCCATAGTAAATTTTATGGAGGTGACTTGGTCATTAAGTTTGGCTACAAATTCGTCTGTGTTTACATCTGAAGGCCAAATACACAAGATATCATCAATATATCTAAACCAAGGAATGATTCCAGGAGTTATTTTTGAAACAAATTTCTTTTCAAAGAATTCCATGTACAGATTTGAGAGCAATGGCGATAGAGGATTCCCCATTGCCATTCCAAAAGTCTGTAAATAATACTCATTATTAAAGGTAAATTTACATTCTTTAATGCACAACTTAACAAGAATGACAATAATATCAGCAGAAAGAGGTAAGTCATGGCTCATTAGTTCACGAGCAAGATAATCGAGAATATATTCGACCGGTACCTTTGTGAACAAGGAACAAACGTCAAAACTGATTAACTTTACATCAGGAGTGACAGGAACATTATTCAATTTGTTAGTTAACAAATTGTTAGTTAACAAATTGCTAAGTTTCCACCTATGTCCCCTTGTTCGTGTCCCCTACCGTGCTGAAGAGTTTGTCTTTGTCCACCCTGTCAATACCCCTGAGAATTTTGTAGGTGGTTATCATGTCTCACCTTACTCTTCTGTTTTCCAGGGATGTGAGGTTCAGCTCCTTTAGCCTTTCTCGTAGCTCATTCCTCTCAGTTCCGGGACGAGCTTGGTGGCATACCGCTGGATCTTCTCTAACTTTGTCTTGTGTTTAACTAGGTATGGACTCCATGCTGGAGCTGCATACTCTAGGATTGGTTTTACATAAGTGGTATACAGCGTCCTGAACGATTCCTTACACAAGTTTCTAAAGGCAGTTCTTATGTTGGCCAGTCTAGCATATGCCGCTGATGATATTCTTTTGATGTGGGCCTCTGGGGACAGGTTCGGTGTGATATCGATCCCCAGATCTTTCTCTCTATTTGACTCTTGCAGGATTTCACCTCCCAGATGATACCTTGTGTTCATCCTCCTGCTCCCTTCGCCTAATTTCATTTCTCTGCACTTTCCTGAGTTGAACTTTAGCAGCCATTTTCAAGACCATTCCTCCAGTTTGTCCAGGTCATCCTGTGTGTGTGTGTGTGTGTGTGTGTGTGTGTGTGTGTGTGTGTGTGTGTGTGTGTGTGTGTGTGTGTGTGTGTGTGTGTGTGTACTCACCTATATGTGCTTGCAGGATCGAGCATTGACTCTTGGATCCCGCCTTTCTAGCTATCGGTTGTTTACAGCAATGACTCCTGTCCCATTTCCCTATCATACCTAGTTTTAAAAGTATGAATAGTATTTGCTTCCACAACCTGTTCCCCAAGTGCATTCCATTTTTCTACTACTCTCACGCTAAAAGAAAACTTCCTAACATCTCTGTGACTCATCTGAGTTTCCAGTTTCCACCCATGTCCCCTCGTTCTGTTATTATTACGTGTGAACATTTGATCTATTTCCACTTTGTCAATTCCCCTGAGTATTTTATATGTCCCTATCATATCTCCTCTCTCCCTTCTTTTCTCTAGTGTCGTAAGGTTCAGTTCCTTCAGCCGCTCTTCATATCCCATCCCTCGTAGCTCTGGGACAAGCCTCGTCACAAACCTCTGAACCTTCTCCAGTTTCTTTATGTGTTTCTTCAGGTGGGGGCTCCATGATGGCGCGGCATACTCTAAGACGGGTCTCACGTAGGCAGTGTAAAGCGCCCTAAAAGCTTCCTCATTTAGGTTTCTGAATGAAGTTCTGATTTTCGCCAGTGTAGAGTACGCTGCTGTCGTTATCCTACTTATATGTGCCTCAGGAGTTAGATTAGGTGTCACATCCACTCCCAGGTCTCTTTCTCGAATCGTTACAGGTAGGCTGTTCCCCTTCATTGTGTACTGTCCCTTTGGTCTCCTGTCACCTGATCCCATTTCCATAACTTTACATTTACTGGTGTTAAACTCCAGTAGCCATTTCTCTGACCATCTCTGCAGCCTGTTTGTGTATGTGTGTGTGTGTGTATATGCATGTGGGAGTGGCCAATGTTGACAATTACCACATCCTGATATGGTATTTCATGGAGTTGCCTACTCGTGACGGGTAGCTGCCTCGCTCTCGCAGGAGTTCAATACTTGTGCTTTTTTTACAACATAAGACGAAGACTCATTGTTCTTGTTAGGAGACCCTAGTTGATTTCACATTTGAAGAGCCCCTCAATTTGTAAAAAAGCACAAGGGCCGACCGTCGTCGCTCCTCACTCAACACACACAAAATTTCCAGTTAAGAGTGGTTTGCAGTTATTTACATCTGGTAATATAGTTTATACACTTTGTACGAATGAGGATATCAAGACCTAATTAGACCCCAATAATCAGTATGTATAGTTGACCAAATAATTACGAAAGAAAAACAGAGAGAGAGACAGACGGGAACACAGACAGACACACACTACAAATAAGGGATATGTCCAGTCATATTACACATGTAATTCATTGCCATTTGAAGAATATCATATACTCAACATCCACTTTCGTATGATAAATGTTAAACAAAAAAGTTATATGCTTCGTAAAACATTTACATCTCTAATGGGCAAACAATTAATACATATTACGTCAACCGATTGTTTCACCAACGTAGAAGAAAATGCTTCGATATTTGTGTGAAAGCTATACCTGATTTCCCTGAGGCCCACTAACACACTAGTGGCCACGACGGGGACCGGAGGCTGACACCTTGTCAAGGGTTCCCCTTCCCCCATTTGTCCTAATGATTTTTGCTAGCTGGATCATACAATTCGTCAATGTTTTAACGTTTGTGGCATCGGCTGGAAGACGGTTCCATGGGTGTATAACGCTAAGGGTGGAAAACCATCTCTTTGTTTACTGTCTTACATTGTGGCTTGATGAGCTTGAATATGTTGTTCCTTGTGTGTGTTACATCTCATCTTGTGAAGAAGTGGTGTGTATCAAGAGGCGGAGTTGGCACACTACTCTCTGCTACACGACGACGTTGACATCATTCCGCCGCTATGTGGCGTTGTCAGGAAGGGACGGTTAAATGTAATTGGCAGAGTGCATGACAATACTCCATTTCCTTCTATATCCATAATAATTTTTAATTACTTTGTTTAATTTTTAAGACGAATGTTAAGGGCAAATAGCAGTGATTATTAACGAATAAATGTGAACGTAAATATATCAATTTCAGGCACAGTTTAAATTTCAAACAAAGTCCAGTAATATACTTGATTATCATACATTATGATAACACCGCATCTGACGTGCCTTGATGTTTGTAGGATGATTAACTATCACAACATGGTTATATAATTTTATTAGCAAACAATCAAAGAGAAGCCATATCTATAAACAGTTAAACAAGAAATCCGCTCGAAATCTTCCCAAACAATCAATATCTTGTCAATCCTCCGTTGCTGTTTATAACCTTCTACAACCTCTGAGGCGACATGGTTGTAGTTTAGCTGTGGGTTACAGCGGCACAACTACAAGAACATGATAATACAGGCACAACTCCAAGAGCCAGATAATACAGGCACAACTCCAAGAGCCAGATAATACAGGCACAACTCCAAGAGCCAGATAATACAGGCACAACTCCAAGAGCCAGATAATACAGGCACAACTCCAAGAGCCAGATAATACAGGCACAACTCCAAGAGCCAGATAATACAGGCACAACTCCAATAGCTAGATAATAAAGGCACAACTCAAAGAGCCAGATAATACAGGCACAACTCCAAGAGCTAGATAATACAGGCACAACTCCAAGAGCTAGATAATACAGGCACAACTCCAAGAGCTAGATAATACAGGCACAACTCCAAGAGCTAGATAATACAGGCACAACTCCAAGAGCTAGATAATACAGGCACAACTCCAAGAGCTAGATAATACAGGCACAACTCCAAGAGCTAGATAATACAGGCACAACTCCAAGAGCTAGATAATACAGGCACAACTCCAAGAGCTAGATAATGCGAACTTAATCCAGTGTCTTAAGAAAATAGGCAAAGTAGCACTAGAAATATGGTCAAGTCAAATACCACTAAGGAGAGAGAGAAAATATGCAAACTGGAATGAGAACGGAGCACCTCTACAGGTGATGTAAACAAATTGCAGAACATCTTCTGCAAAAGTTCAACTCAACTTAGGATACAGTTGAATGTTCAACTCTATCCCTAGAACGACAAAGAAGGCTATGTAGGGAAATTGAAACGAATGAGCTAAGATTGCAAGAATCAAAAAATCCAGGAGAGACCGAAAGCAAAATAGAGAGAAAAGCGTCTCTTCTGACTTGATTGAAGGCAATTTTAAAGTCAAGTTTGACTAGTGCCTTCTGGTCTGAGAGGTTGGCAATGAAGAGATTGGCAGCGCTGCATGTGTAGCAGCTTCACAGTCTAGGGGATGCCAAACCCGATCTGATTGTGTATCAGTAAGGTGGCTGCTTCCTGACTGATTGACCTCACTGCTGCCTTAGCTATGAGGCTTCGGAGGGTGTTGCCAACGGCATTGGACCTGATTCCCCCATCCTTCATTTTAGAGCACAGAGTGCAGCTCCATGGAAAAGAGGCCTTATGTCCTCAAGGACACCTTCACCACCTTACATCCAGTGTAACACTCACAGCCAGTGTAACACACACAGCCAGTGTAACACTCACAGCCAGTGTAACACTCACAGCCAGTGTAACACTCACAGCCAGTGTAATACTCGTAGTGTAAGATTTAGTGATAGTGTAAGACTCAGTGATAGTGTAAGACTCAGTGATAGTTTAAAACTCAATGATAGTGTAAGTCTCAGTGATAGTTTAAGACTCAGTGATAGTGTAAGACTTAGCGATAGTGTAAGACTTAGTGATAGTGTAAGACTCGGTGATAGAGTAAGATTCTGCGAGAGAATGTAAGATTCTGCGAGAGAGTGTAAGACTCAGTGATAGTATAAGATATAGTGATAGTGTAAGATTCAGTGACAGTGTAAGACTCAGTGATAGTGTAAGTGTCAGTGATAGTATAAGACTCAGTGATAGTGTAAGACTCAGTTATAGATAGACTCAGTGATAGTGTATGATTCAGTGATAGTGAACGACTTAGTGATAGTGTAAGATTCAGTGCTAGTGTAAGGCTTTCAGGTAGTGTATAGCTCACAGCTAATGCTATTTTCACAGCTGTTTCAAGACTCTTAACTACTACAAGACTCTCACCCCCCTAATTCGTCTGATAAGAAGCTCTTCACTCTCTACCTCATAATTTGTGATGGATTGAAACATAACAATGTTTCTTTCCGGACTGTTAACTAACAGGATTTTGCAAATGCCTGTCTTTTATATTACGTGACAACATTAAAATAAAACAAGATTAAACGAGCCAATTCTTCCTTTCATAGAGAGGCGCCTCAACATCTTCAGTTGGTAGGATGATATTGACAAAGAAATCGGAACGAATACGAGCAGAGGGTATCAATAAGCATCGGGGCGTATTGCATTCGAAATGCTCCGCAGAATAATTCATTTCCTTCGTTGTTGTTGGGCTCGCCAGGATAAAAGTCTGTAGCGTCGACTGGGCGCCCATCCAACCACTTCCACGAACGATTTCTTTCGTAGTCCCTGGCTCCCACGAACAAATAAACATCATTGAATCCTGTGATGAGAATACAAAGGAACAGTTGTAATAATATTGTAATATTAATTAGGTTTGTACACGCATTCTCACTCAGTGCAGTTTTAGCACACACACACGCACACACACACACACACACACACACACACACACACACACACACACACACACACACACACACACACACACACACACACACACACACACACACACACACACACACACACACACACACAGGGGGGCCTCGTAGCCTGGTGGATAGCGCACAGGATTCGTAATTCTGTGGCGCGGGTTCGATTCCCGCACGAGGCAGAAACAAATGGGCAAAGTTTCATTCACCCTGAATGCCCCTGTTACCTAGCAGTAAATAGGTACCTGGGAGTTAGTCAGCTGTCACGGGCTGCTTCCTGGGGTGTGTGTGTGTGTGTGGTGTGGGTGAAAAAAAAAAAAAAAAAAATGTAGTTAGTAAACAGTTGATTGGCAGTTGAGAGGCGGGCCGAAAGAGCAAAGCTCAACCCCCGCAAAAACACAACTAGTAAACACAACTAGTAAACACACACACACACACACACACACACACACACACACACACACAAACACACACACACGACCGGGTAAACACAGGGGAATCGACCAGGTAAACAAGGATGAACTATTCAACACTGGTGGGACGCGAACAAGGGGACACAGGTGGAAGCTGAGTACCCAAATGAGCCACAGAGACGTTAGAAAGAACTTTTTCAGTGTCAGAGTAGTTAGTAAATGGAATGCATTAGGAAGTGATGTTGTGGAGGCTGACTCCATACAGTTTCAAATGTAGATATAATAGAGCCCAATAGGCTCAGGAATCTGTACACCAGTTGATTGACGGTTGAGAGGCGGGACCAAAGAGCCAGAGCTCAACCCCCGCAAGCACAATTAGGTGAGTACACACACACACACACACACACACACACACACACACACACACACACACACACACACACACACACACACACACACACACACACACACACACACACAGTACTGAATAAAAATTACAGCTGCATAATCGAAAGCATGGAAAAGAAAACAGTTATGTACAATTGCATTCAGAGCAATTACAATCGGAATTGTAAGTTGTCTTTCAATCGTTTTGTCTTTCAAAATTATCGGAATAGGAATAATTCCGATTCTTTCAATCGGAATTCCGATTCTTTCAATCGGAATCGTTTTGTATTTCAAAAATTATTTTACATTTATCAATAAAACTATGGTAACATTTAAATACGTTCTGTGTACTGCAATTTAAAACAAGAATCACATACAAAATGTGGTGGGTTACCTAGACATGGCATTTTTTTAAAAGAAGCAATTGGTTGACTGAATTTTTAATGGTGTTGTACCAGGAATACAAGGAAAAGCCTCAAACATAGTATAAAAAATGGATTCGGAAGAGTATGTAGATAAAGAAGTAGATAGAACATAGCCCACATGGACCTGATAGAACATTCCCAGAGCTACTGGAGGAATGTACTGCCTAGCTCATTAATTCAGTAAAGACAGCAAATGGTGTTGTTATATACTGTACGGAGGTGAGAAAAACAAAGATGAAATGCAAGAAAATATATATTTTAACATACAATAATTGAGAGTTTGAACTCAAAGGAGAGAGATAAGGGCCAAATGCATAATCGTGCACAGTTAGACAGTATTTGTCACTGTGTCACACAAGACTTCCACTCCAGCTGGAACAGTCTTGTGTGACTCTTGAAAGTGCAAACATTGCGTGTAAGGCATTATACGAGTTACTGAAGATGTCATGGGCTATCCATATAATGATGGAGAGGATTTAGCCTAATGTTTGCTAGTGATTGAGATATTTTATTAAATATATATATATATATATATATATATATATATATATATATATATATATATATATATATATATATATATATATATATATATATATATATATATATATATGTATCACCAAACGTTTTGCCCAGGAAGCAAAGCGTACCTTGCACCACCCAACACGCCGGCTCCGCCCGTCGTCAACGAGCAAACTACCCATTGTCCGCCTGCCTGCTCCTGATTGGCTGGTGTATCGCCGACCGCACCTGCACCTGCACTCACGCCCTCTACCTGAGTCGACGTCTGGGCCAGCTCACGCCGTACTCCTCAGAATATCTCTGTGCTCCTAGAGGTTGACATCTCTCTCTGGGAGATGTCTAAGCCAAGGGATTGTCTTTGTTCATATCTTGTTTTCTAAAGTAATTAAAATTTCATTGTTTATATTTTGTGTTTTGTGTGTCTTCCCATTACCTTACCACAGACAAACAGGCAAGCAGTCTCTTTTTTTCTGTAAATGTGACAAGGCATTGCATCCTGCCATTGGAGGACTGCCGAACATCAACACTCCAACACTTTACCGTCACATTTCATGGGGGCCTGTCCAAGGAGCTTCACTCAGGTACTAGTACCAGAACGTAAATTTGTGGTAAGCGTACTTGGCTTTGGTACAGTAGCTTTTCACTATTTTCAATATTCAATTTTATTTTCATATGGTGCTGTGTGTATTGTGCATTCCGAGAGTAGCATATGGTGAGTGAGACAACTTTAGATTACGTGGTGATATTTTTTTATTTTCGGCAGATCATCATTTTGGTACCCTGGTACGGTGGTCTGTCCCCGGGTCAAGAGCACCTAATCTTCTGCAATCCGACGGTAGGAGGATAAAGAGGGCCATAGTCCCTCTAGCACGAACTTTAGTTGCTGAATTGGGACCTCAGCAGCAGTTCTCGTCACCAGTTGACACCTCGGACCCCTACACGTCGGTCAGAGATGATGATATTTACCTAGGTAGGGAATTAGCTTTCTTTTTTCAGAGCACAAAAGTTCGCTTATTCTGTAAGTATCATATTTCATTTCAGTGGGAAAAACTTGCTTATGTCCTATAGAGACTCGGCAAGGTATGCCTACATTCTTGGACTACCTAATTCACTTTTGAGGCAATTAAATGTTTCATTTGTTTTAGAAACTCAGTTTCGCCTATTTAGTAGGATTTTCTTGCCCTTATCCTCTTACACTGAATACCGGGTACAAGATTTCCTGCGATCTTGATTTATTAATCATTTACTATCTTGAAATTAACATTAATTGTTAACGATTCCACTGGATAGGTACCAGTTGCCACATTGTCCTGTTTCTGAAATTCACCATATCACAACAGTATATTCGTTGTACATTTATTTGCTAATTTCCCCATGTTTCGTCTCCACGCTTTCCGTGCAGATCCAGCAGGTGAAATAGGGAACTTAAGTCGTGCCAAGAGGACTGAATTACAAACTCTTCCACATGAGTATCAATTAGATGTTCTCCATGGAGCCAACAAAAATTAATTACATAACCTGTTACTGGATCATCTCTTAGAGGAAGGTAAGATTGACTCTGAAACTCACGAAACTTACTCTATTGCAGATAAACTAGATTTGGCAACTCTGAAACTCAAACTAGAACTTGCCAAGGTCGAGAGAGAATAACAAAAAGAACCCCTACAAATAAAAGAACGAGAAGCTGCCTTGAGGAAAGAAGAACAAGAACGCGAGATTGCAATACTCCGTGAGCGTGAGCGAGTACAGCTTGAAGCAAAACAACGCCACCTGGAGATGCAACGTGAGCATGACAAACAACAAGCAACTCTGGCTATGGAATGTCGTCAACAAGAATTCGCGTTGGAAACTACACACCTCACTTAACGCCAGCAAGCTACCGCCAGTCTTCCTGTAAGTTTCAGTATCTCCCATGCAAGTAAGTTAATGCCACCATTCGTAGAGACAGAAGTCGACGTATTTTTTACCACCTTTGAGACCCTTGCTAATCAACTTACCTGGCCTGCCAACCAGTGGGCTACCCTTCTCAGAGTACATCTCACAGGTAGAGCTGCAGTTACACTCAGTACTTTGGCGTCTGAGAATGACTACCAGACTCTGAAACAAGCAGTGTTGGACGCCTACCTTCTCTTCACCGAAAGCTACCGAAGAAAATTCCGTGACCACCTAAAGGCAAGTACCACTACCTTTCTAGAATTTGCTAATACCAAAAGGAGATATTTTATGAAATGGCTGGAAGCAGCACATGTCTCTACCCTTGCAGAACTCGTCAGCCTCATGCTAGTTGAAGAATTCTTGAGGCGTGTGCCTCCTCCTGTCCGTTTATATTTAGCAGATAAAGAAGAGACCGACTACCTAAAGTGTGCTAAGTCGGCTGACACTTACAGCCTCATCCACCGGCTGGCACCAGAACCACCTTCCAGTAAGAAGTCTTGGTACAGTTACGAGATAGTGAGTACCGATCAAGCTGGCTCGCAATTGTACTGTAAGTATTGTAGACTCTATGGACATACCATAGATAAATGTGGTATGGGACACAGCGGCTCTTCAATCAATCCTTTTGAAATCAGCTGTGCCCAATATCGCCTACACCGGGGAAACCGTCTTCATCACTGACCTCACTGCTACCACTCCTTATCCACTCGCCAGAGTCCACCTGGATTGTCCCTTCGTGACCGGTGAAGTCCAAGTCGCCATCAGGGAAAAGCCTTTTCCCATGCCTGGAGTGCAACTTCTCCTGGGCAACGACTTGGCAGAAGACCTGCAACCGACCAACCTGATCGTCATGGACAAACCCCAGGTGTGTACCTCTGTAATGGATAATCTCATCTTTGAGTATGTTCCAGCAAAGGTTCAAGAGAGTGATGAAGTTTCTCCTCCGGTTTTGTTGACCACCCGTGCACAAGCTGCACGACCACAGCCAGCTGACTCTACTGCTACCGCTGTCCCTCAAGACCCTCAGAAACTACCTCCGAATCTGACCACGTTGGAGTTCCGTAAGTTACAAAGGGAAGATCTTACCTTGACACCATTATTCTTCCAGGCTGAGACTCAACCTGACAGTATTCCTGGGTTCTTTCTAGAGAACGAGTTGCTCTACCGCAGATACAGTCCCAGTAAACTGAAGGAGGAGGACGATTGGGCAAACGTCGAACAACTAGTGATTCCTGCCAGCCTGCGGTCCACTATTCTACACCTGGCCCATGGAGCACTCTCGCACTACGGATTTAACAAGGCCTACCACGGAATCCGTCAAGACTACTACTGGCCAGGTATGGTAAATAGCGTCAAACAGTGTCTTACATGTCAGTTGGCAGGTAAACCGAACATCTCTATCCCCAGAGCACCACTGACACCCATCCAGGTGCCTGTGGAACCTTTCCACAGACTTATTATAGACTGTGTTGGTCCTTTACCTCGGACCAGTTCTGATAACGCCTATTTACTAAGCATCCTGTGTCCTACCACCAGATTCCCCATAGCAGTTCCAGTAAAGAACATTACGGCTGCTACGGTGGTGAAACACTCATTGAAGATCTTCACCCAGTATGGATTTCCAAGGGAGGTTCAGAGCGACTGTGGCACCAACTTCACCAGTGATCTCTTCAAGAGGACACTGGAAGAGTTCAACATCACACAGGTATTGTCCAGCCCCTATCATCCTGCTTCACAGGGTTCTCTTGAGCGTATTCATCAGACTATTAAAGCACTCCTGAAGAAGTTTTGCAATGAAACCTCTAAGGATTGGGGTAAGCAAATAGATTTAATCATGTGTATATTTAGAAGTCTCCCCAATGAGTCTCTAGGAGTATCTCCTTATGAGATGCTCTACGGACGTAAGTGCCGTACTCCTCTCAAAGCTTTCAAAGACTCTCTACGTAATGCCACCTTCAGTGACCCTCAGAATGTGCCCCAGTTTCTTCAAAACCTAAAACACATTCTAGAGAGAGTACGTAAATTTGCTAATGACAATCTATTGAAAGCACAGGAGAGGATGAAGACTCATTTTGACCAAAGCAGCAAATTAAGGAAATTTAAACCAGGAGACTTCGTGTTAGCATATTTTCCTATCCCAGGTTCTCCATTGCAAAACAAGTTTTCAGGACCCTACCGCATAAAGGAGTGCAGAAACAACCACAACTACGTTCTTGAGGCTCCAGATAGGCGGCGGAAAACCCAGTTGTGCCACGTCAACCTCCTGAAGCAGTATCAAGGTACTCCCCCCACTGTGTTGGTATCAGTCTCCACATTTAAAGGTCCATATCTCCACAGTGAAACCTTCCCTGCTTCTCCCGAGTCGGTGCTTTCCAAATCGGAAATTCTACCTGATCTTCATCCCAATTTACAGGACTATAACATTCCTCCTTTGCCATGTTCTAATCCTATTTTCGCCTCGCCAGATATCACGAAGCCTTTCATCCTCCATGTCGACGCCAGTGGTACCGGCATCGGGGGTGTCCTGATGCAACAACGAGGCAAGGAGATTCTACCTGTTAGCTACTACAGCTACAAGGAACTACAGCACGATCGACAGGGAGCAACTCTCCATCGTCCTGAACTTGCAGCACTTCGAATCGTACCTGCAAGATGCTCGGTCTACCACCATCTACTCGGACCACAATCCCCTACGCTTCCTGCAGCAAGCCCAATTCAACAATCAACGGCTTCTACGATTTGCTTTATATCTGCAGAATTTCAACCTGGAGATCTTCTACATCAAGGGTTCTGACAACATCATAGCAGACGCCCTCTCCAGAGTCTATGAGGTAGAGGCACCTCCACCTACCACTCTACCACCTGAAATCGTAACTTCACCCGGAACCGCAGGCTTCGGGGGAGAATTGTGACGATAATCTCTTTCAAAAGAGATTGAGCCTGCTCTTCCCTACCTAAAGTTATGTCCAGTCTACAAGTATAAGATGCTACATTTAAGATACGTCCACCGGTAGCACAAAATGTTTTGACCAGGAGGCAAAACGTACCCTAAACCCCCAACTCCACACACCCTCCACGCCGGCTCGTCATCAACCAGCCAACTACCCATCCTAGCCTGCCTGCTCCTGATTGGTGACTCGCTTACCGCACACCTGCACATTGCACCTCAGTGCCATCTACCTGAGTCGATGTCTGAGCCTGGACCAGCCATCAACTTCAGAATATTCTTTGTGCACTAAGAGTTGACATCTCTCTCTGGCATACTAAGCTCTTTGGCTTTTGTATACTAAGGGAGGTCTCAGCCATAGCCAATATTCTCAGCACCATTTCACCATTTTACCATTTACTATTTTGTCTCACATTGTTTTTGCATTTATCTTTGTTATTTAATTGCACTGTTCATTTCCCCTAGATTTGTCTTTATTTTTATTTATGTTTAAAGTAAATATATTAAAGTTTCATTGTTCATACTTTGTGTTTTACGTGTTCCTCCCTCTCATTTACCACAGACAACAGGCAAGCAGTCTATCTTTTTTTTGTCAGTGTGACCAGGCATTGACACCTGCCATTGGAGGACTGCCGAACATCTACACTCCAACACTTTCCCGTCACAATATATATATATATATATATATATATATATATATATATATATATATATATATATATATATATATATATATATATATATATGTGAACAAGCCTGAATGGTCCCCAGGACAATATGCAACTGAAAACTCACACCCCAGAAGTGACTCGAACCCATACTCCCAGAAGCAACGCAACTGGTATGTACAAGACGCCTTAATCCACTTGACCATCACGACCGGACTAATGAGGTGATAGCCGAGGCTATTTGAACCACCCCACCGCCGGCACTCGGATAGTTATCTTGGGCATAACATTTTACCAAATCACCTCATTCTTTGGGGCACACGTGAGGAACACAAATGCGAACAAGCCTGAATGGTCCCCAGGACAATATGCAACTGAAAACTCACACCCCAGAAGTGACTCGAACCCATACTCCCAGAAGCAACGCAACTGGTATGTACAAGACGCCTTAATCCACTTGACCATCACGACCGGACTAATGAGGTGATAGCCGAGGCTATTTGAACCACCCCACCGCCGGCACTCGGATAGTTATCTTGGGCATAGCATTTTACCAAATCACCTCATTCTTAATGAGGTGATTAAGGCGTCTTGTACATACCAGTTGCGTTGCTTCTGGGAGTATGGGTTCGAGTCACTTCTGGGGTGTGACTTTTCAGTTGCATATTGTCCTGGGGACCATTCAGGCTTGTTCGCATTTGTGTTCCTCACGTGTGCCCCAAAGAATGAGGTGATTTGGTAAAATGCTATGCCCAAGATAACTATCCGAGTGCCGGCGGTGGGGTGGTTCAAATAGCCTCGGCTATCACCTCATTAGTCCGGTCGTGATGGTCAAGTGGATTAAGGCGTCTTGTACATACCAGTTGCGTTGCTTCTGGAAGTATGGGTTCGAGTCACTTCTGGGGTGTGAGTTTTCAGTTGCATATTGTCCTGGGGACCATTCAGGCTTGTTCACATTTGTGTTCCTCACGTGTGCCCCAAAGAATGAGGTGATTTGGTAAAATGCTATGCCCAAGATAACTATCCGAGTGCCGGCGGTGGGGTGGTTCAAATAGCCTCGGCTATCACCTCATTAGTCCGGTCGTGATGGTCAAGTGGATTAAGGCGTCTTGTACATACCAGTTGCGTTGCTTCAGGGAGTATGGGTTCGAGTCACTTCTGGGGTGTGAGTTTTCAGTTGCATATTGTCCTGGGGACCATTCAGGCTTGTTCGCATTTGTGTTCCTCACGTGTGCCCCAAAGAATGAGGTGATTTGGTAAAATGTTATGCCCAAGATAACTATCCGAGTGCCGGCGGTGGGGTGGTTCAAATAGCCTCGGCTATCACCTCATTAGTCCGGTCGTGATGGTCAAGTGGATTAAGGCGTCTTGTACATACCAGTTGCGTTGCTTCTGGGAGTATGGGTTCGAGTCACTTCTGGGGTGTGAGTTTTCAGTTGCATATTGTCCTGGGGACCATTCAGGCTTGTTCGCATTTGTGTTCCTCACGTGTGCCCCAAAGAATGAGGTGATTTGGTAAAATGCTATGCCCAAGATAACTATCCGAGTGCCGGCGGTGGGGTGGTTCAAATAGCCTCGGCTATCACCTCATTAGTCCGGTCGTGATGGTCAAGTGGATTAAGGCGTCTTGTACATACCAGTTGCGTTGCTTCTGGGAGTATGGGTTCGAGTCACTTCTGGGGTGTGAGTTTTCAGTTGCATATTGTCCTGGGGACCATTCAGGCTTGTTCGCATTTGTGTTCCTCACGTGTGCCCCAAAGAATGAGGTGATTTGGTAAAATGCTATGCCCAAGATAACTATCCGAGTGCCGGCGGTGGGGTGGTTCAAATAGCCTCGGCTATCACCTCATTAGTCCGGTCGTGATGGTCAAGTGGATTAAGGCGTCTTGTACATACCAGTTGCGTTGCTTCTGGGAGTATGGGTTCGAGTCACTTCTGGGGTGTGAGTTTTCAGTTGCATATTGTCCTGGGGACCATTCAGGCTTGTTCGCATTTGTGTTCCTCACGTGTGCCCCAAAGAATGAGGTGATTTGGTAAAATGCTATGCCCAAGATAACTATCCGAGTGCCGGCGGTGGGGTGGTTCAAATAGCCTCGGCTATCACCTCATTAGTCCGGTCGTGATGGTCAAGTGGATTAAGGCGTCTTGTACATACCAGTTGCGTTGCTTCTGGGAGTATGGGTTCGAGTCACTTCTGGGGTGTGAGTTTTCAGTTGCATATTGTCCTGGGGACCATTCAGGCTTGTTCGCATTTGTGTTCCTCACGTGTGCCCCAAAGAATGAGGTGATTTGGTAAAATGCTATGCCCAAGATAACTATCCGAGTGCCGGCGGTGGGGTGGTTCAAATAGCCTCGGCTATCACCTCATTAGTCCGGTCGTGATGGTCAAGTGGATTAAGGCGTCTTGTACATACCAGTTGCGTTGCTTCTGGGAGTATGGGTTCGAGTCACTTCTGGGGTGTGAGTTTTCAGTTGCATATTGTCCTGGGGACCATTCAGGCTTGTTCGCATTTGTGTTCCTCACGTGTGCCCCAAAGAATGAGGTGATTTGGTAAAATGCTATGCCCAAGATAACTATCCGAGTGCCGGCGGTGGGGTGGTTCAAATAGCCTCGGCTATCACCTCATTAGTCCGGTCGTGATGGTCAAGTGGATTAAGGCGTCTTGTACATACCAGTTGCGTTGCTTCTGGGAGTATGGGTTCGAGTCACTTCTGGGGTGTGAGTTTTCAGTTGCATATTGTCCTGGGGACCATTCAGGCTTGTTCGCATTTGTGTTCCTCACGTGTGCCCCAAAGAATGAGGTGATTTGGTAAAATGCTATGCCCAAGATAACTATCCGAGTGCCGGCGGTGGGGTGGTTCAAATAGCCTCGGCTATCACCTCATTAGTCCGGTCGTGATGGTCAAGTGGATTAAGGCGCCTTGTACATACCAGTTGCGTTGCTTCTGGGAGTATGGGTTCGAGTCACTTCTGGGGTGTGAGTTTTCAGTTGCATATTGTCCTGGGGACCATTCAGGCTTGTTCGCATTTGTGTTCCTCACGTGTGCCCCAAAGAATGAGGTGATTTGGTAAAATGCTATGCCCAAGATAACTATCCGAGTGCCGGCGGTGGGGTGGTTCAAATAGCCTCGGCTATCACCTCATTAGTCCGGTCGTGATGGTCAAGTGGATTAAGGCGTCTTGTACATACCAGTTGCGTTGCTTCTGGGAGTATGGGTTCGAGTCACTTCTGGGGTGTGAGTTTTCAGTTGCATATTGTCCTGGGGACCATTCAGGCTTGTTCGCATTTGTGTTCCTCACGTGTGCCCCAAAGAATGAGGTGATTTGGTAAAATGCTATGCCCAAGATAACTATCCGAGTGCCGGCGGTGGGGTGGTTCAAATAGCCTCGGCTATCACCTCATTAGTCCGGTCGTGATGGTCAAGTGGATTAAGGCGCCTTGTACATACCAGTTGCGTTGCTTCTGGGAGTATGGGTTCGAGTCACTTCTGGGGTGTGAGTTTTCAGTTGCATATTGTCCTGGGGACCATTCAGGCTTGTTCGCATTTGTGTTCCTCACGTGTGCCCCAAAGAATGAGGTGATTTGGTAAAATGCTATGCCCAAGATAACTATCCGAGTGCCGGCGGTGGGGTGGTTCAAATAGCCTCGGCTATCACCTCATTAGTCCGGTCGTGATGGTCAAGTGGATTAAGGCGTCTTGTACATACCAGTTGCGTTGCTTCTGGGAGTATGGGTTCGAGTCACTTCTGGGGTGTGAGTTTTCAGTTATATATATATATATATATATATATATATATATATATATATATATATATATATATATATATATATGTATATATATATATATATATATATATATATATAAATATATATATATATATATATATATATATATATATATATATATATATATATATATATATATATATATATATATATATATATATATATATATATATATGCAATTGACGATCACAAAACACTGATCATTTTATGCGGAATATCGACAGAGAAATATTCAGTCTGGTGTTGACAAAGGCTTTAACAAAGCCGAAACGTTCACCTCATTTCATATTTCTCTGTGGATTTTCCGCATATATATATATATATATATATATATATATATATATATATATATATATATATATATATATATATATATATATATATATATATATTTATATATATATATATATATATATATATATATATATATATATATATATATATATATATATATATATATATATATATATATGTCGTACCTAGTAGCCAGAACGCACTTCTCAGCCTACTATGCAAGGCCTGATTTGCCTAATAAGCCAAGTTTTCATGAATTAATGTTTTTTCGACTACCTAACCTACCTAACCTAACCTAACCTAACTTTTTCTGCTACCTAACCGAACCTAACCTATAAAGATAGGTTAGGTTAGGTTAGGTAGGGTTGGTTAGGTTTGGTCATATATCAACGTTAATTTAAACTCCAATAAAAAAAAATTGACCTCATACATAATGAAATGGGTAGCTTTATCATTTCATAAGAAAAAAATTAGAGAAAATATATTAATTCAAGAAAACTTGGCTTACTAGGCAAATCAGGCCTTGCATAGTAGGCTGAAAAGTGCATTCTGGCTACTAGGTACGACATATATATATATATATATATATATATATATATATATATATATATATATATATGGCAGTGTCAGACCACAGAGGAAAATTGAAACAGGAATTTCCTTAAGTACTTTTGTATATTAATACATCTTCAGAAGAATACATCCACTCCTTCTGAAGATGTATTATTATACGAAAGTACTTAAGGAAATTCCTGTTTCAATTTTCCTCCGTAGTCTGACAGTGTCACACACACACACACACACACAACAGAGCTCAGGGGAAAGACGGCCCAAGATATGATGGATTACATCACGCAGAAGTGCAAGGACGCAGCAAACAAGTTTGTCGCAGTCCAAAAGGAAAACAGAGAAATGAAAATGAGAAACCCATGGTTCAATCAGAGATGTAGGCCAGCTAAGCAGCAAAGTAAAAGGGCATGGAGAAACTATAGAAATAAGAGGACACAGGAGAGCAGAGAAAGATACCAGAAGGCCAGGAATGAATATGTCAGGATGAGAAGAGAGGCAGAAGGACAATACGAAAATGACATCGCAAGCAAGGCAAAGACTCAGCCTAAATTGCTGCATAGCCACATCAGGAGAAAAACAACAGTAAAGAAACAGGTTATGAAATTAAGGATAGGGGCGGAAGGATTCACTACAAATGACAAGAAAGTGTGTGAGGAATTGAATAAGAAATTCAAGGAGATCTTCACCTTAGAGCAAGGAGAAATTCCAGAGGTAAGTGAGGGAATAGCTAACCAGGAACCATTGGAAGAGTTTGAGATTACCAGCGGGGAAGTAAGGAAGTGTTTACTAGAGTTGGATGTGACAAAGGCTATAGGCCCAGATGGAATCTTCCCTTGGGTTCTAAAGGAAGGAGCAAGAGAACTGTGCCTACCACTCTCCATAGTGTATAACAAATCACTGGCAACAAGGGAACTGCCAGATATTTGGAAAGCAGCTAACGTAGTCCCGATATACAAGAAAGGGGATAGACAGGAGACACTCAACTACAGGCCAGTGTCCCTAACCTGCATACCATGCAAGCTGATGGAGAAGATTGTGCGAAAAAACTAGTGGAGCATCTGGAGCGAAGGAACTTTGTAACACAGCATCAACATGGGTTCAGGGATGGCAGATCCTGCATCACAGGGTTACTTGAATTCTACGACCAAGCAACAAAAATAAGGCAAAACAGAGAAGGGTGGGCAGACTGCATATTTTTGGATTGTCAGAAAGCCTTTGATACAGTGCCACACAAGAGGCTAGTGCAAAAGTTGGAGATGCAGGCTGGAGTGAAAGGGAAGGTACTCCGGTGGATAGAGGAGTACCTAAGCAACAGGAGACAACGAGTCTGTGTGAGGGGTGAGGTCTTAGATTGGCGAGACGTTACAAGTGGAGTCCCGCAGGGGTCAGTCCTTGGACCTATACTGTTTCTGGTATATGTAAATGATCTCCCAGAGGGTATACATTCGTTCCCCTCAATGTTTGCCGACGATGCAAAAATTATGAGGAGGATTGAAACAGAGGATGATAGTAGGAGGCTACAAGATGACCTAGATAGACTGAGTGAATGGTCCAACAAATGGCTGTTGAAGTTCAACCCGAGTAAATGCAAAGTAATGAAACTAGGCAGTGGAAAGAGGAGGCCAGACACAGGATACAGAATAGGAGATGAAGTACTTAATGAAACAGACAGAGAGAAAGATCTAGAAGTTGATATCACACCAAACCTGTCTCCTGAAGCCCACATAAAGAGAATAACGTCTGCGACATATGCGAGGCTGGCTAACATCAGAACGGCGTTCAGGAACCTGTGTAAGGAATCATTCAAAATCTTGTACACCACATATGTAAGAACAATCCTGGAGTATGCGGCCCCAGCATGGAGCCCGTACCTTGTCAAGCACAAGACGAAGCTGAAAAAAGTCCAAAGGTATGCTACTAGACTAGTCCCAGAACTAAGAGGCATGAGTTATGAGGAAAGGCTGCGGGAAATGCACATTACGACACTGGAAGACAGAACAGTAAGGGGGGACATGATCACAACCTACAAAATCCTCAGGGGAATCGACCGGGTAAACAAGGATGAACTATTCAACACTGGAGGGACGCGAACAAGGGGACACAGGTGGAAACTGAGTACCCAAATGAGCCACAGAGACATTAGAAAGAACTTTTTCAGTGTCAGAGTAGTTAGTAAATGGAATGCACTAGGAAGTGATGTGGTGAAGGCTGACTCCATACACAGTTTCAAATGTAGATATGATAGAGCCCAGTAGGCTCAGGAATCTGTACACCAGTTGATTGACGGTTGAGAGGCAGGACCAAAGAGCCAAAGCTCAACCCCCGCAAGTACAATTAGGTGAGTACACACACACACACACACACACACACACACACACACACACACACACATATATATATATATATATATATATATATATATATATATATATATATATATATATATATATATATATATATATATATATATATATATATATATATATATATATATATATATATATATATATATATATATATTAGTATATTTTGGTAGCAGTCTTTCCTGTAGACATATATTATTAAATATGACCGAAAAAGTAAGATTAATAATTCTAACACGAATTTTCTCAATCTTTCGTACATTACGCTTCACTGTTGGAGGTAAATCAAAAATCACTTCTCCAAAATTCATTTTTATTTCTAGTCTGACGCGACACGGGCGCGTTTCGTAAAACTTATTACATTTTCAAAGACTTCACAAATACACAACTGATTAGAACGTATCTCTGATTTTATATCTACATTTGAGTGAGGTGGGAAGGGTGATGTGGCATTAACACAAGACAGGACAGGAGGGGATATTAATAGGGTATTAAAAGTATCAACACAAGACAGAACAGAAACAATGGGTATTGAATAGAAGTGTTTGTAGAAAGCCTATTGGTCCATATTTCTTGATGCTTCTATATTGGAGCGGAGTCTTGAGGTGGGTAGAATATAGTTGTGCAATAATTGGCTGTTGATTGCTGGTGTTGACTTCTTGATGTGTAGTGCCTCGCAAACGTCAAGCTGCCTGCTATCGCTGTATCTATCGATGATTTCTGTGTTGTTTACTAGGATTTCTCTGGCGATGGTTTGGTTATGGGAAGAGATTATATGTTCCTTAATGGAGCCCTGTTGCTTATGCATCGTTAAACGCCTAGAAAGAGATGTTGTTGTCTTGCCTATATACTGGGTTTTTTGGAGCTTACAGTCCCCAAGTGGGCATTTGAAGGCATAGACGACATTAGTCTCTTTTAAAGCGTTCTGTTTTGTGTCTGGAGAGTTTCTCATGAGTAGGCTGGCCGTTTTTCTGGTTTTATAGTAAATCGTCAGTTGTATCCTCTGATTTTTGTCTGTAGGGATAACGTTTCTATTAACAATATCTTTCAGGACCCTTTCCTCCGTTTTATGAGCTGTGGAAAAGAAGTTCCTGTAAAATAGTCTAATAGGGGGTATAGGTGTTGTGTTAGTTGTCTCTTCAGAGGTTGCATGGCTTTTCACTTTCCTTCTTATGATGTCTTCGATGAAACCATTGGAGAAGCCGTTATTGACTAGGACCTGCCTTACCCTACAGAGTTCTTCGTCGACTTGCTTCCATTCTGAGCTGTGGCTGAGAGCACGGTCGACGTATGCGTTAACAACACTCCTCTTGTACCTGTCAGGGCAGTCGCTGTTGGCATTTAGGCACATTCCTATGTTTGTTTCCTTAGTGTAGACTGCAGTGTGGAAACCTCCGCCTTTTTCCATGACTGTTACATCTAGAAAAGGCAGCTTCCCATCCTTTTCCGTCTCGTAAGTGAAACGCAGCACGGAACTCTGCTCAAATGCCTCCTTCAGCTTCTGCAGATGTCTGACATCAGGTACCTGTGTAAAAATGTCGTCAACATACCTGCAATATATGGCCGGTTTCAAGTTCATGTCGACTAAGACTTTTTGCTCGATGGTACCCATGTAGAAGTTTGCAAACAGGACACCAAGGGGAGAACCCATGGCGACCCCATCTACTTGCTTATACATGTGCCCATCCGGGCTCAAGAAGGGTGCCTCTTTAGTACAAGCTTGGAGTAGTTTCCTCAGAATACTTTCTGGCATGTCAAAATACTACTGCTGCTACCAAAATATACTAATATTAAAGTGCACGACCCAGCAGCAAGGAATCAAGCCTTCACGATAAAATATCGCCAGGATCTGATTCGTGATCAGATATACAAGGCAGAGAATGAAATCAAAGACAACAAAACGCAACTACTTCATGCTACAAACGAGTGGAGAAATAGCAACATCGACCATAGTATCCGTACCCGCATTGAACAACACCTCGACATCCGCACAGACCAACATCACCTCAGCACTGAAACAAGAATTATCAAGAAACTAACAACATTATATGGAGGACCTATGGCAATTCCACGACCAAGAGATGGCTTCCTGAACCTTGCAGGAATTAACCTCACTGAGGACCAAGTCACTCTCCTAAATCTGGGCATAAACTGTCATGTTATGTCCAGACCGAGTGAAATGGCCCGGAAAGTAGAGTTGGAAATTCTGTTGGACGACATATTCGACCTCGAGACACAAAAGAAGGTCACTACCAAAGATACCTTACAAGCAGAACTTATTGCAGAAGGAGGAAAGAATCGAGGCAACTACAGAAGCACCATACTGTCCCCCGAGCTTAAAGCGGCAGCTAAAAGCCTTCGTGAGAACAAGGAGATAGTTGTCAGGAGAGGTGACAAGTCGCCAATATATGTCATTCTTAAAAAAAGACGAATATCTGGCGAAAATGAACATCATACTCTCTGACCAAACTAAGTTCCAAAGGGTAACGAAGGACACTACAGCCGAATTAAAAGCAAATGTCAACAAACTGATCGAAACTGTAAACGCCAAGAAATCCGGACTCCACCTGCCAAAGATCATTGGGGAATATAAACCTGGATATGCGTATGGAAATGTCAAGACGCACAAGCCTGGAAACCCACTTCGGCCAATCATTAGCCAGATACCCACACCCACGTACAGACTGGCAAAGCGACTCAACGGCCTGCTGACTCCTTATGTTCCTTGCGCCTTCAGCCTGAAGTCTCCAAAGGAATTTGTGGACTTACTGCGGGGCACACGGGCCACAGGGATAAGAGCCTCGTTGGACGTAGAATCGCTGTTTACCAACGTACCTGTGGACGAGACAATCGGAATGATAGCCGACAGAGTGTATCGTGATCCAGCCTGTACTCCTCTTGACATGCCAGAAAGTATTCTGAGGAAACTACTCCAAGCTTGTACTAAAGAGGCACCCATCTTGAGCCCGGATGGGCACATGTATAAGCAAGTAGATGGGGTCGCCATGGGTTCTCCCCTAGGTGTCCTGTTTGCAAACTTCTACATGGGTACCATCGAGCAAAAAGTCTTAGTCGACATGAACTTGAAACCGACCATATACTGCAGATATGTTGACGACATTTTTACACAGGTACCTGATGTCAGACATCTGCAGAAGCTGAAGGAGGCATTTGAGCAGAGTTCCGTGCTGCGTTTCACTTACGAGACGGAAAAGGATGGGAAGCTGCCTTTTCTAGATGTAACAGTCATGGAAAAAGGCGGAGGTTTCCACACTGCAGTCTACACTAAGGAAACAAACATAGGAATGTGCCTAAATGCCAACAGCGACTGCCCTGACAGGTACAAGAGGAGTGTTGTTAACGCATACGTCGACCGTGCTCTCAGCCACAGCTCAGAATGGAAGCAAGTCGACGAAGAACTCTGTAGGGTAAGGCAGGTCCTAGTCAATAACGGCTTCTCCAATGGTTTCATCGAAGACATCATAAGAAGGAAAGTGAAAAGCCATGCAACCTCTGAAGAGACAACTAACACAACACCTATACCCCCTATTAGACTATTTTACAGGAACTTCTTTTCCACAGCTCATAAAACGGAGGAAAGGGTCCTGAAAGATATTGTTAATAGAAACGTTATCCCTACAGACAAAAATCAGAGGATACAACTGACGATTTACTATAAAACCAGAAAAACGGCCAGCCTACTCATGAGAAACTCTCCAGACACAAAACAGAACGCTTTAAAAGAGACTAATGTCGTCTATGCCTTCAAATGCCCACTTGGGGACTGTAAGCTCCAAAAAACCCAGTATATAGGCAAGACAACAACATCTCTTTCTAGGCGTTTAACGATGCATAAGCAACAGGGCTCCATTAAGGAACATATAATCTCTTCCCATAACCAAACCATCGCCAGAGAAATCCTAGTAAACAACACAGAAATCATCGATAGATACAGCGATAGCAGGCGGCTTGACGTTTGCGAGGCACTACACATCAAGAAGTCAACACCAGCAATCAACAGCCAATTATTGCACAACTATATTCTACCCACCTCAAGACTCCGCTCCAATATAGAAGCATCAAGAAATATGGACCAATAGGCTTTCTACAAACACTTCTATTCAATACCCATTGTTTCTGTTCTGTCTTGTGTTGATACTTTTAATACCCTATTAATATCCCCTCCTGTCCTGTCTTGTGTTAATGCCACATCACCCTTCCCACCTCACTCAAATGTAGATATAAAATCAGAGATACGTTCTAATCAGTTGTGTATTTGTGAAGTCTTTGAAAATGTAATAAGTTTTACGAAACGCGCCCGTGTCGCGTCAGACTAGAAATAAAAATGAATTTTGGAGAAGTGATTTTTTATTTACCTCCAACAGTGAAGCGTAATGTACGAAAGATTGAGAAAATTCGTGTTAGAATTATTAATCTTACTTTTTCGGTCATATTTAATAATATATATATATATATATTTATATATATATATATATATATATATATATATATATATATATATATATATATATATATATATATATATATATATATATATATATATATATATATATATATATATATATATATGTCGTACCTAGTAGCCAGAACGCACTTCTCAGCCTACTATGCAAGGCCCGATTTGCCTAATAAGCCAAGTTTTCTTGAAATAATTGTTTTTCGACTACCTAACCTAACCTAACCTAACTTTTTCGGCTACCTAACCTAACCAAACCTATAAAGATAGGTTAGGTTAGGTTAGGTAGGGTTGGTTAGGTTCGGTCATATATCTACGTTAATTTTAACTCCAATAAAAAAAAATTGACCTCATACATAATGAAATGGGTAGCTTTATCATTTGATAAGAAAACATTTAGAGAAAATATATTAATTCATGAAAACTTGGCTTATTAGGCAAATTGGGCCTTGCATAGTAGGCTGAAAAGTGCGTTCTGGCTACTAGGTACGACATATATATATATATATATATATATATATATATATATATATATATATATATATATATATACATATATATATATATATATATATATATATATATATATATATATATATATATATATATATATATATATCCATCCACAGAAGCAAGAAGAGAAAAT